>NC_140179.1:58801547-58819047 GCF_963971535.1 Notolepis coatsorum | reverse complement strand
TTATTTAGCTGTTATCATTATCTGATCTTGTGACCACGTACATGTCTGTCTATGTTCTTCTTGTTTATGTATGTTTACTGTGTTTTTTGGAGTTTCTTATTTATCTGCTGTAACATGAATTGCCCAGTTTGGGACATGCTAATAAACTTGACTTGACTTGAGAGCATCTCTGGAAGCTGTGTCGCCAAGCCTCTTCCTCCCTGTTAAGTGTCAGGTAATGGACTGGCATTATGTACTGCGCCGCACGCCCCCTCATCAACCCTTACCTACTGCTCTGCAGTAACAATGAGAACAAGGAGAACCTGGCTTTCATATGCAGCTCTCCAAGCCAGACTGAAACACACAGGGACCCTGGCTTTCATATGCAGCTCTCCAAGCCAGACTGAAACACACAGGGACCCTGGCTTTCATATGCAGCTCTCCAAGCCAGACTGAAACACACAGGGACCCTGGCTTTCATATGCAGCTCTCCAAGCCAGACTGAAACACACAGGGACCCTGGCTTTCATATGCAGCTCTCCAAGCCAGACTGAAACACACAGGAACCCTGGCTTTCATATGCAGCTCTCCAAGCCAGACTGAAACACACAGGAACCCTGGCTTTCATATGCAGCTCTCTAAGCCAGACTGAAACACACAGGGACCCTGGCTTTCATATGCAGCTCTCTAAGCCAGACTGAAACACACAGGGACCCTGGCTTTCATATGCAGCTCTCCAATCCAGACTGAAACACACAGGAACCCTGGCTTTCATATGCAGCTCTCCAAGCCAGACTGAACACAGGAAGAGAGAGACAGAGAGAGGGGGGGGGGGGGGGAGAGAGAGGGAGGAAGGGAGAGACAGAGAGAAAGAGGGAGGGGGAGAGAGAGAGAGAGGGAAGAAGAGGAACACAGGAGGGAGAGAGACAGAGATGGAGAGGGAGGGAGGGAGAGAGAGAAAGAAAACTCCCCATCAACACAGCAATTAATCAATTAGCCGGAGTGAATCAATACCTCCAGCCCGGCAGGGCAGGCTGACAGTGCTCAGGTGTAATTAAAATTGTAACTATTGACAAATCAAGATGGATGGAGCCCTTCCGCCGCTTCTCTGACTGAGCTCTCCTATCTTTGATTGGGGCGGGGGGGGGGGGGGGGGGGTAGACTACGACGTAAGGATGTGTGTGTGTGTGTGTTTGTTTGTTTGTTTGTTTGTTTGTGTGTGTGTTGTGTGTGTGTGTGTGTGTGTGTGTGTGTGTGTGTGTGTGTGTGTGTGTGTGTGTGTGTGTGTGTGTGTGTGTGTGTGTGTGATTGTGTTGACACGTCCAGGTCCAAAGGTGCTCCAATAGCGTGACTACCTATTAGCGCGGCAGAGTTGGGGTCAAGCCTTAGCCGTCAGGCGGGTCAGAGCCAAGCTTCGACACATCCATCTCCTTCTGTCACTTCTTATTATCGCCGGGTCGGTCCCATTAAGTGAACTGTTACAGTGGAAAAACGGCTCGCTCGTCCGCGGAACCCAACCCGAGATGACGATGATGAAGACGCTGCTATAACGTACCTACATTTCACAGGTGTTTCTTGGACACGCCCCACTCTCGTTCATAACGCATGCAGATGTAACGGAGGTCCGTGAGTAATATCCACTGTCACGATGGACTTGTGTTGTGGAGTGACTGTGGCAGTAAGCGGTACTGCGAGTTAAACTCACTTCCTCTTAAAAGACACAGACACGTTGCCAAGCAGTGAATTCACCTCTTGGTATAGCGGTCTATGCTATCACCCGCAGTGTGGCCGACCCGGGTTCGAAACTCCCTCAGGGCATCGAAATTTAACACAACGCAGAGGAGTAACATATGATCGGTCACACAGATTCGTATACATGCAGCATCGAAAATGATAAGATCCACAATCACAAAATAATGTTTAACTAACGGCCAACGGCCCGTATAAGGACCGTCATGGCACTTTGCTCTCGTCTGCCGGCTCCGGGCTGCATTTTTCGCCGATCAACCAATACATTGTTTGAAAGTTTAATTTGCCGCCTTTCGATCATCACCACACTCAACCTATTGCGTGCTTCGAGTCTCAAGTTACAAGATGAAATATACGGCGAGCATCATTTGACAAGCCGTTCCGGCGAGTGACCACGTCCGGTTGTAAACGGTCCTGAACTGACCAGTCACCGCTGATGGCGAAAATGATTGACCACCGTTGTAGCCAAGGAGCATCTGCTCCGAAAGCGATCCGGCCGGCCGTTGTGAATTGGGAGTGTTTTTGGACGAGGCTCATTTGCATAGAAAGGGGAACATGTTCCGCCCATACTGTATTACCTCATTTAAATACGCACAAATAGCACCGGATGCAATGCCGATGGAACGCAGTTACCCATTGCGCCTCCTCTGTAAATAGCAAATTATGTTTCAAAGCTATTTGCGGCGGCATAGTGTCAGAAAAAGCCTCGCAATCCCTTTGTGAATTCGCCCCTCAGGTTTTGATGTATACTGCAAGACCTTCCACGCATCAAAGGGCATAGAAGCTAAATGCAGATTGAACTCTGGGGGTTTGAAGTGTGAGCCCATCATTGGAGAGAGTATGATAAGGTCCAGAGGTCCAGTCCAATAATTAAGTGATATACTGTAATGGAGAAGATCTCCAACAATGGTTTTATATAGAAACAGATGCCAGTGCAAATCATGTTTCTCTGCCAGAGAGGACCACCCAACCTTATTGTACAGGATAGAATGGTGAGTATTATAACTGGATCGGTCCTCGCTCCGCAATGGTGGAACGAACTTCCCACCACAGTTAGGACAGCTGAAACCCAAACAAATCTTTGGACCGTCGACTAAAAATACACTTCTTCAATCAATATCTGAAATTTATTGTGAGTTTTATTTATATCTTAAAGGCTGAGTGATATAAATAATCATAGGCCTTAAGAATGTAAGCAGTAGCATGTCTATAAACGACCACATCTCCATAATCCAAGACAGATAGAAAAACTGCTTCAATGACCCTCTTTCTGCTAATCACTGGGAAGCTGGGTCTGTTTCTGTACAAGAAGCCAATTTATTACCGCAGTTTACTGGCAAGATTGTCTATATGGTATTTAAATGTTAATGTCTCATGAAGCCAGATGCCAAGATATTTGTATTCATTCATTCCATTCACAGTGGATATATGCAAATTGTTGTAAACAATATACAGTATATGGCTCTAGAGAACAGCATGAACTTTGTTTTATTTTCATTAAGTACAAGTTTAAGATTAAGATGAATAAGTGCATCTTGCAAAAAAGGAGAGTTGCAGGTTGTACAGCGTCAGCACAATGCAATAGACAATAATGTCATCTGTATAAAGATAAACTTGACAGCCACTCAAAAAATGTCAGTTAGACTCCAAATGGTAGGAAAATAGGGTCCAGGTTAAAGAATATCAGAGTTATCCTTGAAGATGGAGATTTAATTTTTTTATTGTAGAAGGTAGGGTGTAATATACTGACCACCTATAAGCTAATGTAATTACTTTCGAAATACATAGAATAGCGAGTGAGGTCACGGAACACTCCACTTAGTACGCGTATACCATTCGCAGTGTACCCAGCGCCTTAATTACCTCTACACCACCGCCTGTCGCACCACGGAACACCTTGTTGGCTCACTGTCTTGTTATCATGTTATACAGATGACGCAATTCTCTCTGTGACTGCGATTGCTCCACCTCTTCCTAATCACACAGACATCAAAGGCCGTGAGGAGGGTGGAAAGGAAAGGGGACACATCGTTGAGCACAGGATATAAGCCCCTTTGTACATCTGAGCAGGTACAAAGCAGATATCAGTACTATGTAATGGAGGAGAGTGATGAGGAGATCACAGGCTTGTTAGTCTGATGCCGATAAAGACGGCAGACAACACATCTGAGAAAGTCTGCTTAATGCCCCTCTCTCTCTCTCTCTCGCTCTCTCTCTCCTCTTTCTATCTCCGCCTCCCTCTCTCTCCTCTTTCTCCCTCTCCCTCTCTCTATATGGTCTCTCTATCTCCCCCTCCCTCGCTCTCCCTCTCTATCTCTCTATATCTTCTCTCTCTCTCTCTCCTCTCTCTCCTCTCTCTCTCTCTGAGGTGCAGAGGCGCTTGCAAACAAGTGTTTGCACGGATTCATTTGAACGCCACCTGGTGTCAAAAGCTAAGCGTTATCAGAGCTGTCCCTAGTCAAATACCGACCACACAGAACGTTCTTTTGAACCCCCCCCGTCAGTGTAGCTGGGGCGCCGTGACGTCATCTTCAACGTAACACACGGAGGATTTCGACTCTAGCTATCAAGCTACTGTATGAATCCAGTGCCATATTAGCTAATTTACACTAGCCACAATGCTAACGGTTAGAACGCGAGGCTGCTACCAGTTAATCCACCTCGGCGCCTCCATATTCCATTGCCGTTTCTGAATAAAACACGTATGGCTAACGTTTAAACTCACGAAGCTCTCTCCACTTCTCTCACGCTCTCATATCCCCGTTCCCTGTTTCCTCCAAACAAACCTGTAGCACCGCCTCTCTGGGTGTGTGTGTGTGCGCGCGTGCGTGTATGGGCGTGTACATGGCGTAAGTTGGGGCGAGTCTGTGTGAATTTTTTTTCTTTGAGAGGGAGAGACGAGAGAGTAAAGGCAAGCGCTGCGCCAAAGTAAGTCATCGTATAAACTGATGTGAGGGATTGTGAGGAACATCACGCTGTCCACGATACGTTTAAAAAGTGTATAGTTTATGAACTGTACCCGATATTTATTTAATATCGTCATATCGCCCATGCCTACTTCAGGGCAGGCTATGGAACCCCTATGTTTCCCAACTCCTACCTCTCAGCTGGAACTCAAAAACAGGCATCTAGGTCAACAGAAATGTGAGTACACAAAACTTTTATTTCATTAGCACTGATTCTTCTTTGTTGTGGAAGAAAGAACAGAATGTTTCCTTTCAAAAGAGACCAGACTCATGCATGTGCTATAAGTATAAAGTATAATAAATCACAAATGACTTTGGGTAGGCAATCGTCAGGCGTGTTATGCAAAACTAGCCCCATTTTTTGCCCGATGCATAAGTGGTTAAAACGTCACAAGTCTCCCAGCGATTCAAATGAATAGTGTTTTTCTAAGAGACACCCAGGAGCGGAGTCATTAAGGAAGAT
Source organism: Notolepis coatsorum (assembly GCF_963971535.1). Classification (NCBI taxonomy): domain Eukaryota; kingdom Metazoa; phylum Chordata; class Actinopteri; order Aulopiformes; family Paralepididae; genus Notolepis; species Notolepis coatsorum. The sequence continues at coordinate 58,813,890 of NC_140179.1, read as the reverse complement.
ATGTAGCCTATAGCTCACGGCTGAGAGAGCCCCCCCCCCCCCCCCCCCCCCCTGTGCGCTGCTGACACGGCGCAAGGTTCAATCATTGGGTAATTATGAAAGAAATACAACGCGTCAACATCGCAGGGGGGGATGGAAGCCGCCATTTAACATTCCCTATGTCGGTACTCCACGTAGAGAAGAGCTCTGGCCGGCGCTGTGGAGGCCGTATGAAAGATGTATATAGTGAAAAGAATGGGCCGGCTGGACATGGAATTCCCGTCACACCTCCGACCGATCAAACTCACGAACCCATTTGAAGCCTCCTTCAACTGTACTGTTACACCACATCACATTTTCTCTGTGTCTCTGTCTCTTTCCATCACTCACTCAATCCCTCCTTTTCTCTCTCTCTCTCTCTCTCTCTCTCTCTCTCTCTCTCTCTCTCTCTCTCTCTCTCTCTCTCTCTCTCTCTCTCTCTCTCTCTCTCTGCTGTCTGCTGTCTGCTGTCTCCTGTTATACAACCTGCTGTGTATCCAGTGAATGGGCGATAGGTAGGTAGGTAGGTAGGTAGGTAGGTAGGTAGGTAGGTAGGTAGGTAGGTAGGTAGTTAGGTAGGTAGGTAGGTAGGTAGGTAGGTAGGTAGGTAGGTAGGTAGGTAGGTAGGTAGGTAGGTAGGTAGGTAGGTAGGTAGGTAGGTAGGTAGGTAGGTAGGTAGGTAGGTAGGTAGGTAGGTAGGTAGGTAGGTAGGTAGGTAGGTAGGTAGGTAGGTAGGTAGGTAGGTAGGTAGGTAGGTAGGTAGGTAGGTAGGTAGAGTGTTTAGTCAGCTCTGGATAGGAACAGGATGTTACCAGAGCAGAGCTGCTCCACAGTGAAGAGTGCTGCCGTACTGAGCATTTCAACAGATGTCTCATCTGAGTCTTTACCAGCAGGATTAAGAGGAAGCTGGGCGTCTGAGCATAATCACAGCCTGGCCGAGTGATACGATTACATACTGTGTGTGAATGTATCAAGCCCATTTGAATCCAAATGAATAAACATATTAATTTCCCCCCTATAACACGCAAGTAATAAGTCATAATGGCAAGGTTAAGCCTCCGTATATATATCTGGAGGAAATCTCTCTTCCTAATATCTCCCCCTCATCCAGCGTTATCATTATGTAAAGCACAAAATGCGTTCCCTCGTCAAATCAAAGCACCCCACAAATCAAAGTTAAGGCAATTACAATCTTATTCCGCCCTCTCAAATGGGTAACAGCTGTTTCCCTCGGTCCAAATCGCAGTGTAATTGCATACAGTAGCATATGGTTATGGCTGATTAATCCAACCCGGGAAAGAGAGACCCATTATTTCCGTGTGGGATAGGTGTCTGCAAATTGGAGCGGCGGGCCTGGCGGTTGGATGGATGGGTAACAGGCAAGCGGAGGAGAGGGGGGAATGGGACTTTGATGAGATGTCTGTTAACCTCTTAACAGGCACCCCGAAAAGTGGCCATTTTTGTTTTCGTTTTTGAGGACTGCATACTTTTCTTACTATATACTATACTTTATACTTATTGCACATGCATAAGCCTGGACTCTTTTGAAAGATGACATTCTGAAGTTTCTGATACAATAAATAAAGATCACTTTTAGTGCTAATGAAATAGAGTAACATAGATCTAAACTTGAGTTGTAGAAAAACGTGTTACTCACGTTTTTATGTAGTAGTTGCAATATCCCAAATAGTATATCCCAAAAAAGAATTATAAGCTGGAAAACACCCTGGGTCCATAGCCTGAAGTCTTATGTAGTACATGTTATAAAGATCCGTTCAGAAATGAGTAATTAGGAGCGATTTTGGTAAACTGTGTACACAAGAAAAAGCTCTCCAGGATTCCATTTCCTCATTGACTTCAATTCATTCTGCATTTTGTTTCTCTTCCTGTTTTTGCTCGTGACCTTTCACCTAGATCCCTGATTCGCACATCCCCACGTGGGGTATCATTGGAAAGCCACACTCATTGGCTACAACCCTGTCCAATCATTTTCGAGATCGGCGAAATGATTGACGAAGGTAAAGCCCCGGGAGTCCGGGGTGGTAATCCGACTCTGCCTCTGCTCTCACATATCGGCATGTAACTCGAGAACCGCTGAACGGATTTGGTCGGGTGAGACGGCAACAAATAGGGCTTTAATTCTATATATATATTGTATAAAAACAATGCAAATCATCCTAAAGAGGGCCCGGCCCCGGGCCATTGCACGTTATGTGGTTAAAGACGGGGCAATCGTCAAGAATCAATCCGACCCCCAGTATCATCCCCCGTGCGCTGGCCGTTAAATTGATCTCGCTGTCGTCTGCCTTCTTTAAAAAAGGGGAGAATCATGTCGGTGAATCCCAACGAGGCAGGAGAGAAGGGGTGGAGCCGTATCGAGCCTCTCGTCTCCCCGCGTCCAGGGCCTCAGATACACATGTAAGAACTCCATCGTAGTGTTTTTCTTCTTTCTTCTTCTTCCGGTGTCTTTCGTGTCGTTATGGACCCAGGTGGAGGCGAGCGTGAGGCAATGTTGTGACAGTGACATGATGATGGTAAAAAGACAGCTTACTTGCAGACAAGGTCTTCTCTCTCGTGCGTGCTCGCTCTCTCTCACACTCACTCCTACTCTCCTGCGACACATGCATGTGCTTGCTGTCACACACACACACACACACACACACACACACACACACACACACACACACACACAGGAACACCCCCCCCCCCCCCCCCCCCCAGGCAATCGGATTGCATTTTGATTCTAAACACACACACAAGGAGTGGCACAAATGAGTCTGGCTTAGAGGCCTCCTGAAGATAATGTCGCTCTGAGGTCTGCACTCATGTCCATTCTGCCAGACCATGGGTGTCGCTGGTAAACACACCCTGGCTGTGCCCCCCTCCCTCCTCGCTGGCCTGCTGCCGTACGCGTAACGGTCCTCTTTAAAGGAACACGTCAACTTTTGGGGACATTAGCTTATTTGCCATCTACCCTGGAGTTAGACAAGCAGATACATACCTTTTTCTTCTCTGTGCATGCATTATGCTTAGGGAACAGCCGCACCGTTAGCCCAGCTTAGCGTCATTCACTGGAAGTAGGTGTGCCAGTGTAGCCTAGTTCCCAACAGTCACGAAATACACTCCAAATGCAACTCCAAAACGTTCCTGTAAACATGTTGTGACCTGTGTATTTACCACGTGGAGAGTTTTTTTTTTCGTTTTCTAAGCAGATACAGATGAAGCTCTTCAGATTCGCTGCTCTTCTACTGCTCTTCTACCACCCTTCTACCACTTTAGAACTAGTACTCAGGTGTTATATTTTGGGGGTGACTGAGCTGACCCTGGCTCCCCAAGAGAACAAAGGGAGGGTACTTGACTCAAGTGCTCTCCCAGAGAGGGGGTCGGGGGACTACAAATATATCTGCTTATAAAACAAAAATATCCAAAAAGAAAATTATAATTTCACATGGTAAATACACAGAAGAAAATGGTATGTATCTGCTTATCTAACTCCAGGGTAGATGGCAAATAAGCAAATTTCCCAAAAAGTTGGCGTGTTCCTTTAAGAGTGGCAGAATAAGTTCACATAAACACTTCGGCACCTCTGGCTTATTCTTTTTCTTCAGAGGTCGTTTCAGTGCCTCGTTCGTGGAAGGATGCCTGCGGTGGGGGCGAGAGAGAGGTACTCGGTGGGGGCAGGAGAGAGGTACTCTTTCGCCTGCAGTGGGGCGGGAGAGAGGTGCTGCGGTGGGGGCGGGAGGGAGGTGCTGCGGTGGGGGCGGGAGAGAGGTGCTGCGGTGGGGGCGGGAGAGAGGTGCTGCGGTGGGGGAGGGAGAGAGGTACTGCGGTGGGGTTGGGAGAGAGAGGTGCTCGTTCCCAGGTTGACTTAAAGCCACACGGGGACGAGCCCCTGCTTGCGGAGGCGTGGCAGGTCTCCCGGTGCGTTTTGTTACGCTGCTATTTCGGGAGGCCTGGCTGGACTTAGAGGAGCTCTGGGAGATGAAACAGGGGCTCATATTCAGCGGTGCAGGCTCTCTGCAACAATGGCCGTATCAAACGCTGTTTAAAATGGCCAAGGCGAGAGGGTTTCACTACCCAGCACGTAGAGCCGGCAACCGCGCATTAGATCGCGTTATAGCGACTTCTAAAAAGGCAGAACACCGTGGCATCGTACGGGAGATGCATACTAAACATGTACGGAACATGCGCACGTACGTGCACTCGCGCTGGGTTCCCGCCGACTGACATCTTCAAAGGGCGAGCTGCACTCCCACCTGTAAATAAAAGTACACAAATACACAAACATACCGCACACCCTATAGCCGGTGTATGAATCAATGAAAGTATGCACATAAAAGGCAAGCAGCCATACTAATTTATGACTCATTCATGATTAAAAATCATTTAGTATTCTTATTGAAGACATGCTATGTATGGACTGTTCATGCTTCTCTTAGCTGTTAACTTTATGTAAATTATTATTATCTATAATTTTGATTTTCTTTCTCCCTGCAATTCATTATTTAACATGATGTGTGCTTGTAGCTATATGTATGTATAATATATGCAATGTGTGTTCTATGTCCAAATGTTGTAATTAGGGGTGTAACGGTACACAGAAGCCACGGTTCGGTACGTACCTCTGTATTGGGGTCACGGTTCAGTACGATTTCGGTACAACAGAAAAAAATATATTTATAATTTAATTTATCTTTTTTTTTAATTATTATTATAATTTGTTTATAATAATTTATAATTATTATTAAATATATTTATGATAATTATTATAATTATTATTATTAAATAGAATAATTTTCTATAGGCTTGCCGTGGTAGTCAGTGATACTGGTGTCATTCTGTGTTCAGGCATCCACAGAGTAAATTAATTGCCTACTGTCCCTTTAACAACTTATCCTTGCTAAGTTTCAGTTTCACTTCTAGAGAGAATTTTACTTCACGAGACTGAATACTAGAAAACATATGACATGTTACAACAATGGCAGAGGATTATTTGGATTCACAGTAGCAGTTCAACTGGAGAGGAGCTCAGTATGTAAGTTTCTTTTTTTTATTTGATCAGCTCTGCCTGAGAGTCCGGCGGGGGAGAATGTTGGTGTGTGTGTCGGCGACGTGTGTGTCTTTCCATTGGCTTCATTTGGTTGACATTATTGGGCGAACAAGAAAACGAAAGAAAACTGTAAAATTGTAATGACCCTGCAGCTGTTCCAATGTAAATGTGCCTTCCTCCTTGCTCTGAAGTCGGACTCGGTGTGCCGCACGCTGTTCTCACACGGACATGGAACCCGCGAGTGCCTGCATGCGCGACTGGTGTGTGCGCTGTGAGGCATATTCTTCATATGGCTGCACTTACCGCACCGTGATGGCCATACCGTAAATTCGCGGGACGAGTACACGTACCGTTACACCCCTAGTTGTAATCAGGGTGATGTTGAAAAAAAGAGCTTGCTCTCAACTGTTTTCCTTTTATAAATAAAGGTTTCAAAAAAATATCAAATCAAATACTGCAGTAATTATGAGAGAGGCTGTGGCCGCTGAAAACATACCACGTTTGAGCCAATCAGCAATACTTACTGAGTCACGTGACTAAGTTGCCCCGGACCTGCATGCTGCTGCGCTAAAAGAATACGATGTGGCTCTATGAAGAAACCATGACACTCCCCTGACTAAAAGTATAATGGAGCTCTATGAAGAAACCATGACACTCCCCTGACTAAAAGTATAATGGAGCTCTATGGAGAAACCATGACACTCCCCTGACTAAAAGTATAATGGAGCTCTATGAAGAAACCATGACACTCCCCTGACTAAAAGTATAATGGAGCTCTATGAAGAAACCATGACACTCCCCTGACTAAAAGTATAATGGGGCTCTATGGAGAAACCATGGCACTCCCCTGACTAAAAGTATAATGGAGCTCTATGGAGAAACCACCCTGACTAAAAGTATAATGGGGCTCTATGAAGAAACCATGACACTCCCCTGACTAAAAGTATAATGGAGCTCTATGGAGAAACCATGACACTCCCCTGACTAAAAGTATAATGGGGCTCTATGGAGAAAGCATCACACTCCCCTGACTAAAAGTATAATGGGGCTCTATGGAGAAACCATGACACTCCCCTGACTAAAAGTATAATGGAGCTCTATGGAGAAAGCATCACACTCCCCTGACTAAAAGTATAATGGGGCTCTATGGAGAAACCATGACACTCCCCTGACTAAAAGTATAATGGAGCTCTATGGAGAAACCATGACACTCCCCTGACTAAAAGTATAATGGAGCTCTATGAAGAAACCATGACACTCCCCTGACTAAAAGTATAATGGGGCTCTATGGAGAAACCATGACACTCCCCTGACTAAAAGTATAATGGAGCTCTATGAAGAAACCATGACACTCCCCTGACTAAAAGTATAATGGAGCTCTATGGAGAAACCATGACACTCCCCTGACTAAAAGTATAATGGAGCTCTATGGAGAAACCATGACACTCCCCTGACTAAAAGTATAATGGAGCTCTATGGAGAAACCATGACACTCCCCTGACTAAAAGTATAATGGAGCTCTATGGAGAAACCATGACACTCCCCTGACTAAAAGTATAATGGGGCTCTATGGAGAAACCATGACACTCCCCTGACTAAAAGTATAATGGAGCTCTATGGAGAAACCATGACACTCCCCTGACTAAAAGTATAATGGGGCTCTATGGAGAAACCATGACACTCCCCTGACTAAAAGTATAATGGAGCTCTATGGAGAAACCATGACACTCCCCTGACTAAAAGTATAATGGGGCTCTATGGAGAAACCATGACACTCCCCTGACTCAAATTAGTTTCAAACTAAAACGGCCGGATGTCATTTTGAGTGTGAGTCTGTCAACTTTTACATTATCTAGCTTTGGCATGGATTGATTGTTTAGATCGCTAGCATGGCTAACACATGCAAATGTATTGTAGTCTGTCCCGTTGTTCTGACCAGGATGATGTTCCTTTCTGCCTCATTGATGCGCGCGCACTGAGTCTGACATATACAGCGAACAAACAGGTCTATACAACCGTGGCTTCATACCTCAACAAAAATGTCTGAACAGTGGCCATTAACCTGCTACTAGCCCAAGCTAGAAGAGAGCAAAGTGCTAGTGCAGACTGAGGCATGCAAAAAAAGCCTATCTTATTTTGGTCCTTGGGCCTGGAATGACCTCCAGACACGTCTCGAATTGGCCTCTCCGATCTCCTTGTATTGTTTTTTTTTAAAGATTTATTTTTTGGCGTTTTATCGCTTTATTACTACTGGGCAGTCCAGTAGGGAGAGACAGAGGAGAAATGGGAGACAGAGTGGGGGGAAGACATTCGGGAAATAACGACGGGTTCGGGAATCGAACCCGGGTTGCCCGTGTCGCGGCTGAGCGCACTATGTGGTTCGCCACTGGGGCGCCCCTCCTTGTATTGTTTTAAACAAAAAATATCGGAAATCCTTTCCACCTGCTGCTCCTGCTTTGATGTTGAATTAAATGTTTTGGTTGATTGCTATTGTTTTATTGTGCTTGTAATTTCTTTTAAGCTGAATTTGACTTTCCATTTAAAATATCGGTTGTACGGTAGTCTACTGTATGTATTGTGTCTTGTTATGTATGTTTTGTCATAATTTGTGCTCGCCTTCTTGGCCAGATCACCCTTGAAAAAGAGACCTTGGTCTCAATGGGTTTTTATTTTCTGGTTAAATAGAGGTTTGATGATTGATGCTAGTTATAAATCAAATAAAATGTATTTGTATAGCTCGAGATCACATGGAATATCCCCCATGGGCTGTACAAGTCTTCTTGTACAAGTCAAGAAGAGAAACATCACAAAAGATCAAAAACAAAAACCACCATAAAACACTCCCAGACTTTCCCCAATGAACGACTCACTAAAAAACCTAGCAATAGGGGGGGGGGGGGGGGGGGGATGCACCACAGGCGGCGTGGAGGAGATTATAATATATATATATGTACAGTGAGAAAATGATGAACTGTGGTGAAATCACAGTTTTCCCCCAGCCAGCTGCCCTCGGTTTGGCCTTTCGTCCCCATCGTCGTTCCCGTGTCCCGGACCGAGAGCCAATTAAAAAGAAGCAAAGGGAGACAGAAGGGACAGCCCCCTCTTCGTCGTCCCCACCTTCGTGCCCCACCAGGGTTCTCTCTCTCTGTGCCACATTCCAGAGACAGCAGCACCAGATGACAGCGGCTTGAGAAGCTAGTCTATTTGCAAATAAGGCTGCTTGCGTTGCCTCCTCCTCCTCAACCCCTGCAGGGTTGTTGTACCTGGACCAGATTGTCTGGGCCGGCAGGCCGGCACTGAGCAAGAGGACAGAAATAATATCTTTAAAAAAAATACTTCCTGGGGGTGGAACCTATAAAAGTAATCTACACCGAGTTACATAGGTCTCAAAGAGCAGAACCTCGCCTGGAAAGTTGGGATTAAAGCCCCTCTGAATGAGAAAGGGGGGTGGGGGGGGGGGAGGAGACAGAGAGAGAGAGAGAGAGAGAAGAGAGAGAGAGAGAAAGAGAGAGAGAGAGAGAGAGAGAGAGAGAGAGAGAGAGAGAGAGAGAGAGAGAGAGAGAGAGAGAGAGAGAGAGAGAGAGAGAGAGAGAGAGAGAGAGAGAGAGAGAGAAGGAGAAAGAAGGTAAGAGAGCCTGGTTGTGCGCGTGTGTACATCATCATCAGAGAGCCTGGTTGTGTGTGTACATTAGAGGATGACATCTTTTCGGGATTCCCGTGGGTCCCCGCGGGATTCCCACGGGATGGGAGTCAATTTCACTTTGAATCCCGTGATTGGGCAGGACCGGAGTAAAAGTCAACGGAGCAGAAGGGAGTGGGAACTATGACAACAAAATCAACAGCATTTGGACGGGAGTGATACATTGGTGCATCACTAATGTAAATGTTGGTGGTTTTATATTTAACTAAGGCAGACATCAGGGCCCCGTTCCCCGTACCTGGTTCAACTAAGTCGATCAAGATGTCATTATCCAGATTCAGTTAACACCGATGTTTGAAAGCCGGGATTTTCCTGTTCCTCGAAGGTGGATTCAGTCTCGTTAACTCAAGCCAGACTTGAGACCAGGATAAGTGCGCTGTGCCCGCCTCAGCCGAGAAGGCAGCAAGTGTCGAGAGCAGAGATCCTGATTCTCTAGCGGCATTGATTGATTAATTGATTTAAAACTTTAGTAACATATTGCAGTACGGCTCAATCGCCTCGCCGACAAGTTAAATGCGTTATCTATAGGCTAATTTTAAGTCCCTCATTACCTCAATCAATCAGATTATATTTCTTTAAACTTGCCTGCTGGATTGAATAATCAAATGAGATCTTGCTAGCGAAAATAATTAGTTAAACTGTTATACAAAATAACGATACGGCTCTCTTCCCATTGATTGATGTATAGTCGATCTTTTACTTATCTCCACTGTGGTGTAACGGGTTCTTCTTTTGACTTTCACGCAGACGACCCGGGTTCGAAACCTAGTCTCCCCCTTCTTTTTGCGATGTAGGAATAATTCAATTTGGTGCACGTTGAGAGCTATTATAAAGAATGACATCCTCAATGCATGTAGATTTATAATATTTTAACTTGAAACTAGGCTACTTTGGCGTATAATCATTAATATTATATTCCAAAAAAATTATATTGGAACACGGGGTTTCGAACACCAGTCGCTGGGTTGGCAGGATTGAGCACTACCGCTGCGCCACTGTGCCAGATGGGATAAATTCATTGTTTATACATTAATGAACGAGACAAGATCCACAATCCACGCATAGACACTTCAATTTTATGCTTGAATGAAACACAATCCAGGCGCTCCATTAAACATCCACAGCGGAGAATATGAAAAGGAATCAGAGCCAAACGAGCGATAGGTTTCAATCATTAAAAATATCCCCGCGGGATTCACATTTGCAATGCTGCGCGTTGTTAGAATAACCACATAATGTGTACATCGCACCGAGCGAGCGCCACGGTATATATACGTGCATTATTTAGGACAAAGTGAATTTAGTATCAGCATTTTGGGTCTATTTTACATTTCAAAAGGCCCCCTCTGGGAAGAATGGAGCACAAAAACGTAATTCAGAATGGTATAAAGCAGATCCTAGACTGTGGGAATAATTTCAGGAAACGCGCTGTCACTTTCTTTGCGGGGGCGTGGCTGTGCTTCATCCGGCTAACTTGAACTTAAACCCTGCTTTCGACCAAGGCTCAAACTTTTGGATCTGTTGTCATGGTCATTTGGACAATCCAGGTACGGGGAGCCGGAAAGTCCGGCTTTAAGTCAGACTTAACCGAAAGTTATCCGGCTAACTCAGTTATCCAGGTACGGGGAACGGGGCCCAGGGCTGTACAGCATGCTATGAAAAAGTCGGGTCTGTGCGATGAATGAATTACTGCACTAGCACCCGTGCGATAGGCATTCAGTTCATATCGATACTCTTATTTTGAAAATCCTGTGGCAAGTCTCATTTCCGCCCAAGAGCGCGAGCTCCAGCCATAATATCTATGCTCCGGCAGCTAGCAACGTTCGGTTCATATCGATACTCTTATTTAGAAAATCCTGTGGCATTTCCTCCCAAGCGCAGCTCCGGCAGCCCAACAACAACAGCGTGCTATGTTATGTTAGAGTGCGCATTTTGCGACCAGGAAATAAGTCCCTGCCTGTTTTTCCCCGCAACGCTTCAATGCATCTTACATGCTTTGCATCCTCACCAAAACTACTAGTTAGCTGCTCCCGGTTTACAACTAAACTAATATAAGCTAACCCGGGTCAGAGGCAGAGAAAACAGTGAGGAAAGTGAGGGGGCGGGGGAGCCTCAAGCCTCTCTCTGTCCCCTCTCTCTACGTCAATGATTTTAAGTAGGTGAGGTCAAAGGCGTTTGATAGTATTTACTGAGGATGGCCAGATAATGTTGATATTTAAACATAACAAATATAATGCATAATAAATTTATACATGATCATGCAACATAAAAAAAAATTAGGAACTTGTTTGGGAGAGGGAGGTAGGGAGGGGGTTTTAGGTTGTGTTGTGAGTTCCAAAAAGTTATTTCAAGTTTAAAGCTCAATATATCAAAACGTGGCACTTTACAGTGAACAGGAGGTCTATTTGTATTAAAACAATAGTGTTTTTCATTTAAATCTCTGGAAAGCTCAATTTCTTTCTTTCAAATAATATTTTCGTTACCTTTTTTAGTTGATCTAAATGTTACTGATTGTGTTGAATGGGCTTATGATATCCGTCTCATATCGATTGCAGGCACCTGCATCGTATCGTATCGTGGCAGACTTTGTGATATGGCAAATATCGTATTGTTGTCCAAAGAATCGATATCGTATCGTATCGTGATGAAAACTGGTGATTCCCACCCCTAGTAGAGTCCATACATCCAACACCAAATCCCATTAATTCCTTACACGTAACGTGTCTGGCTGTGTGACGTCAACTTGTCAGCATGAAAATGACAGCCAAACATGGCACTGCAACTAAATAACACAAAACAATAGGCCACATTTGTGACTGTTACAAATATAACACGTTTTATACTTGTGCTACAAGATTTTGGCCTGTGCTACAAAACGATCAACCTCTGTAGCACCAGTGCTATGTGCAAAAAAGTGAACATACAACCCTACAGACATGATGTGACCCATGTACTGCATATTTTATACTGAGGAAGAAAAACGGAGCAGGATTGGTAAACGGGAGTGGGATGGGAGTGGGATTCTATAAAAGTTTGGCTCGGGATTGGGACGGGATTGGGATCAGTCCTCTGTGGGAGTGGGAGGGAGTGGGATTTTTTCTAAACTCTCCACTTGGGATTGGGATGGGATGGGATTATTTCTGTGGGAGTGGGAAGGAGCGGGAGTCAAAATCCACTCACATGTCAGCCTCTAGTGTACATCATCAGCATAGAGCCTGGTTTGTGTGTGTACTGTGTGTACATCATCAGAGAGCCTGGTTGTGTGTGTACTGTGTGTAATCTCATCATCAGAGAGCCTGTTGTGTGTGTACTGTGTGTACATCATCATAGAGCCTGGTTGTGTGTGTACTGTGTGTACATCATCATAGAGCCTGGTTGTGTGTGTACTGTGTGTACATCATCATAGAACCTGGTTGTGTGTGTACTGTGTGTACATCATCATAGAACCTGGTGTTGTGTGTGTACTGTGTGTACATCATCATAGACCTGGTTGTGTGTGTGTATGCATGTGGGGGAGCAGTGGGGCAGGAGGTTGAGCGGTCGTCTGGTAATCCGGAAGGTTCCCAGTTCGATAC
>NC_140179.1:58791547-58796547 GCF_963971535.1 Notolepis coatsorum | reverse complement strand
TTAACGCTAATGGCGTGCATACCAGCGAGGCTAACTGCCTAAGAAAACACTGAAGGCACTGAAAGAGGATTTCACCCGTCTAATGTCAAGTCAAGTCATACAGTGAAATGCGGGTGGTCATGCCTGCAGCGATTGTGCAATAATACAAGTAATAAGAATAAGACATAACAGGTATAATGTACATAAAGTTTAAAATGCATGGTAAAAGACATGCTAAGGTCCTGCGATAGTGCAATACAGTGTTAAGCTACGGATGGGGCACTGGGTCTTATGTACACTACTATACAATACTATACTATACAATATACAGTTATACTATATATCCTTATGCTATCTTGCTATATCCATCTATTGCTATACAAGAACACACTAGACAAATATCAAGATGTATCCATCAGTGGACCAATTGCATGCGTTCGCAGAGGACAAGGAGCCTTCAGTCGACTCCTTCAGACATTAAGCACCCCCACAGCCCAAATGGAATGATAAAAAAAAATGTATAAAACAAAATGTATACTTTTTTTATTAAATTTTTTTTTTGCATTCAGGGGGGTAGTCAACTATCGGCAAATTTTGACCAATCAAAGTGGACTATCCAAATCCTTAGGCGCGGACAGCCGTAGTATGTACATAATTTTTTTTATGGCGTGGACGATGACGAAACATCCATCCTTTCCTCATGGATCCATGACACTAATCCACTAACGGACACTAATCCAAGGCGTCCAGCAACAGACTCAACCACCCTCTGCTGAAGTCTCCCCAGAGAGTCCCGTCGTATTCGCCAGTCAGGCTAATCTGTTTCGTGTTGAGTGATGTAGGAGTGTGTGTGATGCCAAACTGGACCCCCCCCCCAAGCTCCGACCCCCCCACCCCCACCCCTGCCTCCCAGTTCCAAAATAGACCCGTTCAGACTGACAACGTAGTGGGTGAGGGCTGCTATTGTCTCCGCGCCATGGCCCCCGATTAAACCAGAACTGGTTCACGTGAACTTGTGAGACATGCTGCTACAGCTCGTCACTATGGATGTCACTTCAAGGGTAAGATCTAGGTTGCACTTGGGCGTGTGTGTGTGTGTGTGTGTATGTGTGTGTGTGTGTGTGTGTGTGTGTGTGTGTGTGTGTGTGTGTGTGTGTGTGTGTGTGTGCGTGCATGCATGTGGGGGTTGTTTTTAAAAAGTTTATGAAAGGAAAATGTTTCACAAAGTGACAGCATAACTCCTCATTTGGATAGCGGTGACGGGAGACAGGAGACGACGCAATCCTCATGGTTTATTACCACGACGACGACGAGTTTGTTTATTTCTTTGTGTCGATCATGATGACTGACAATATATATGGTACTGTAAATCTGTAAATGGTAAATGGTGCATTTATATAGCAGCTTTTATCCAAAGTGCTTTGGATAAAACGGCCCTGAAGCTGCTTTCTCACAGAACAACAGGATCTCAGCCAAGGTCGATGTTCACTGTATGCACCTTTTGAAATCTCTGGACATTCCTCTGAATGGTAAATGGCTGCATTTATACAGCAAATCAAATCTTTTATCCAAAAGAGACAGCAGCTTTTATACAAAGCGCTTCATAATTTGTTACTCACATTTTACCCATTCACTCACACATTCACACACACCGACAGCGGAGACCACCATGCAAGGTGCCGACCTGCTCATCAGGAGAAGTTAGGGGTTAAGTGTCTTGCTCAAAGACACTTGGACATGCTGCCCGGGAGGAGCGGGAATCGAACCGGGAACCTTCGGATTATAGGGATGGGTACCGAATCCGGTACTTTTAAGGGTACCGGACCGAATCACGTCGGTACTACCGAGTAGTGAGTACCGATTCACGTGAGATCCACAGGTGCTACATTTCGGTACTGTAGTGTCCGATAACGTCAATGTTTCTTTTACCATGAAACGAAACCTATGAAGTGTGCCGGACGTTCACGTCAATGTTCACGCGCACAAAACACCTTACCTAGGATTTTACTTGATTCAACAACAAAGCAGTCGGGGCAATGGCAAGCCGAAAACGGTTGCAAGTGTGGTTACACTTTACAAAGCTAGATGCAGACAACGCTCGCTGGAATATTATATATTATATATATATTAACAAATTGTTCTAAATAAATAATAATGATAATAAATCATTTGAACTTTGGATTTTAATTTTTTTACAACTGAGGTAGGTAGATTACATTTTTAGAGACTAAAGTACAGAAAAAAGGTACCGCTGGGTACCGTTATCGATTCACAGGTACCAGTACCAGTATAAGTTCAAACGTGAACGGTACCCAACCCTAGTTAAGTGTCTTGCTCAAGGACACTTCGACATGCTGCCCGGGAGAAGCGGGAATCGAACCAGGAACCTCTGCTCCATCTCCTGAGCCGCTGTCGTATATGAAGTAACAGGAAATGATTTCTCTCCTCTCTGTGATCTTCCGTCTCGCTCTCTCCGGTCTGACGGAGGCTGCTCTCCTGTCGTCAGGAGGCCATCTTGAAGGGCCTGGTCATTAAACCACGGGGTCATGGAGCTCTGTGAGATGTCCATCCAACTGGCTACTGCGCTCGTTATGTCCTTTAATGATTAGAGCGAGAGCGAGAGGCGAGAGCGAGAGCGAGAGCGAGAGAGAGAGAGAGAGAGAGAGAGAGAGAGAGAGAGAGAGAGAGAGAGAGCTGAGGTCACTCGCTCGATGAGTGACGGCGGTCTGAGCGGTATGAAGAGTGTCCAATTAAAGTTTTCTGCCCTATGAGCTAATCATATAGTACAGTATAATGAGGGGGGCTACTGCTTGATAGACAGAGCTGGGAGGGAGAGGAGAGAGAGAGAGAGAGAGAGAGAGAGAGAGAGAGAGAGAGAGAGAGAGAGAGAGAGAGAGAGAGAGAGAAGAGAGAGACAGAGGCAGAGGCAGAGACTGAGACAGAATAAGAGTAGAGAAAGAGAGGCAGCTAGAGTGATGACAGAGTAAGAGGAGAGAGAGAGAGAGTGATACTGAGACAGAGTAGAGTAGAGAGATAGAGAGAGAGGGGGGGTAGAGAGAGAAGCAGAGAGAGAGAAAGAGAGAGAGAAGCAGAGAGAGAGAGAGAGAGAGAGAGAGAGAGAGAGAGAGAGAGAGAGAGAGAGAGAGAGAGAGAGAGAGAGAGGCAGGGCATGGTCAGGATACTGCCTGGGATGAGCGAGGGAGTTATCCACCCACTGTAAATGTAATGGAAGAGGATGCCTTCAGGAATGATGGATATCTGTCAACCTGTTGGCCCCTTGTGTTTTTAACCCCTCCTCTACAGTGTCTTAGGGAGCCAAGCCACCAGGCTCCGCCTCCAGGGGATGACGCCTGACTTGTATCCCTCACAATGGTGACAACGACAATACCTGAATCACAATGAGCCCCATGTTGTAATGTACACACACAGCATCAGGGCCAGCAGGAGGCAATACTGAATATGAAGACACACCATCACGAAACATTCTTAAACAAATACATGAAAGAGGAAACTCTAGAGTAGTACTGTTACTTATGATTACGACATATTCTTGAAAATACTGCTTTATTTTCTTCTCTGTTTTTTTTATATTTTTTTACTAATAGATAGAGAGCAAGAATCTGTGAATTGTGTGATGTAAGGAAGGGGCAGGACTAGATAAGCACTGCTTCTTTCTGCCCCTTCTCGAACCAAATTCTATGTTTTGGTTTATTTGTATTTGCACGTGTGAGTGTGTTTGTGTGTTTACGTATATATATTTGTATGTATGTGTATAGATTAGATATATGTATGTGTATGTATGTATATTGTTTTTGCTTTTAACAATTTGTTGTGATTTATTATGTGTGTTGGTTCGAGATAAATAAAATTTTAAATAAAAGAATGCAATGGTATGAATATTTGATAATACTTAACTCATCCATGATATATACAGTACATACTGTATCATTACAAAAAAAAAGTCACCTGTCTTATTCAAAGTCATGAGGGGTTTAAAAACAAGATGCACGCTCTCTTTCTCTCTTGGTATACAACACACTTTAACGCTTTCACTACCACTCTACCAAAAGGGTTAACCATTTCACTGCGACAATACAGACGGTTAACCCTTTCCCTGCCACACGACAAAGGGTTAACCCTTTCACTACCACACTACAGACGGTGAACACTTTCACTACCACTCTACCAATGGGTTAACCCTTTCACTGCGGACAATACAGAAGGTTAACCCGTTTCACTGCCACACGATAAAGGGTTAACCCTTTCACTACCACACTAAAGAAGGCTAACCCTTTCACTACCACACTACAGAAGGTTAACTCTTTCACTGTGACAATACATAAGGTTAACCCTTCCACTGCCACATGACAAAGGGTTAACCCTTTCACTACCACACTACAGGTTAACCATTTCACTGCCACCACACAACAAAGGGTTACCTTTTAAGACTGTCTGTAGTGTGGTAGTGAAAGGGTTAACCTGCTGTAGTGTGGTAGTGAGAGGGTTAACCTGCTGTAGTGTGGTAGTGAAGGGTTAACCTTCTGTAGTGTGGTAGTGAAAGGGTTAACCTGCTGTAGTGTGGTAGTGAAAGGGTTAACCTGCTGTAGTGTGGTAGTGAAAGGGTTAACCTTCTGTAGTGTGGTAGTGAAAGGGTTAACCGTCTGTAGTGTGGTAGTGAAAGGGTTAACCGTCTGTAGTGTGGTAGTGAAAGGGTTTTAAACAGCTCCACACAACCTGTCGTCGCCTAGAACACAGAGACGTCTACTGTCGGTGACTGTGCAGCGGCGGTTGGGGCACCTCAGCGTCAGCAAAACAAAGGATAGTTCATCGTGGACTACAGTAAGTCCCAGGGGGAGTGCATGCTCCATTCACAGCAGCGGGTCAGCGCTGGATGAGAGTCAGCTGTTTCAGGTTCCTCTGGGTCAACATCAGCGAGGAGGACCTGTCCTGGTCTCATCACACCGGCATCGTGATCAGACAGCGAGACAACGGCTCTTCTTCCTCCGTGGGCTGAGGAAGAT
>NC_140179.1:58788907-58791347 GCF_963971535.1 Notolepis coatsorum | reverse complement strand
CATCACTAATGTAAATGTTTGGTGGTTTTATATTTAACTAAGGCAGACATCAGGGCTGTACAGCATGCTATGAAAAAATCGGTCTGTGCGATGAATGAATTTACTGCACTAGCACCCGTGCGATAGGCATTCAGTTCATATCGTTACTCTTATTTTGAAAATCCTGTGGCAAGTCTCATTTCCGCCCAAGCGCAGCTCCAGCCATAATATCTATGGCTCCGGCAGCTAGCAACGTTCGGTTCATATCGATACTCTTATTTAGAAAATCCTGTGGCATTTCCTCACAAGCGCAGCTCCGGCAGCCCAACAACAACAGCGTGCTATGTTATGTTAGAGTGCGCATTTTGCGACCAGGAAATAAGTCCCTGCCTGTTTTTCCCCGCAACGCTTCCAATGCATCTTACATGCTTTGCATCCTCACCAAAACTAACTAGTTAGCTGCTCCCGGTTTACAACTAAACTAAGCTAACCCGGGTCAGAGGCAGAGAAAACAGTGAGGAAAGTGAGGGGGCGGGGAGCCTCAGCCTCTCTCTGTCCCTCTCTCTACGTCAATGATTTTAAGTAGGTGAGGTCAAAGGCGTTTGATAGTATTTACTGAGGATGGCCAGATATTGTTGATATTTAAACATAACAAATATAATGCATAATAAATGTATACATGCTCATGCAACATAAAAAAAATTAGGAACTGTTTGGGAGAGGGAGGTAGGGAGGGGTTTTAGGTTGTGTTGTGAGTTCCAAAAAGTTATTTCAAGTTTAAAGCTCAATATATCAAAACGTGGCACTTTACAGTGAACAGGAGGTCTATTTGTATTAAAACAATAGAGTGTTTTTCATTTAAATGTCTGGAAGAGCTCAATTTATTTCTTTCAAATAATATTTTCGTTACCTTTTTTTAGTTGATCTAAATGTTACTGATTGTGTTGAATGGGCTTATGATATCGTCTCATATCGATTGCAGGCACCTGCATCGTATCGTGGCAGACTGTGATATTGGCAAATATCGTATCGTTGTCCAAAGAATCGATATCGTATCGTGATGAAACTGGTGATTCCCACCCCTAGTAGAGTCCATACATCCAACACCAAATCCCATAATTCCTTACACGTAACGTGTCTGGCTGTGTGACGTCAACTTGTCAGCATGAAAATGACAGCCAAACATGTTGTGACTGTTACAAATATAACACGTTTTATACTTGTGCTACAAGATTTTGGCCTGTGCTACAAAACGATCAACCTCTGTAGCACCAGTGCTATGTGCAAAAAAAGTTAACATACAGCCCTACAGACATGATGTGACCCATGTACTGCATATTTTATACTGATGAAGAAAAACGGAGCAGGATTGGTAAACGGGAGTGGGATGGGAGTGGGATTCTATAAAAGTTTGGCTCGGGATTGGGACGGGATTGGGATCAGTCCTCTGTGGGAGTGGGAGGGAGTGGGATTTTTTCTAAACTCTCACTTGGGATTGGGATGTTTCTGTGGGAGTGGGAAGGAGCGGGAGTCAAAAATCCACTCACATGTCAGCCTCTAGTGTACATCATCAGAGAGCCTGGTTGTGTGTGTACTGTGTGTAACATCATCATCAGAGAGACTGGTTGTGTGTGTACTGTGTGTACATCATCATCAGAGAGCCTGGTGTGTGTGTACTGTGTGTACATCATCATCAGAGAGCCCTTGTTGTGTGTGTACTGTGTGTACATCATCATCAGAGAGCTCTTGTTTGTGTAAGCTGGTACTGTGTGTACATCATCATCAGAGAGCTGGTTGTGTGTGTACTGTGTGTACATCATCATCAGAGAGCCTGGTTGTGTGTGTACTGTGTGTACATCATCATCAGAGAGCCTGGTTGTGTGTGTACTGTGTGTACATCATCATCAGAGAGCCTGGTTGTGTGTGTACTGTGTGTACATCATCATCAGAGAGCCTGGTTGTGTGTGTACATCATCATCAGAGAGCCTGGTTGTGTGTGTACATCATCAGAGAGCCTGGTTGTGTGTGTACTGTGTGTTACATCATCATCAGAGAGCCTGGTTGTGTGTGTACATCATCAGAGAGCCTGGTTGTGTGTGTACATCATCATCAGAGAGCCTGGTTGTGTGTTGTACATCATCATCAGAGAGCCTGGTTGTGGGTGTACATCATCAGAGAGCCTGGTTGTGTGTGTACATCATCATCAGAGAGCCTGGTTGTGTGTGTACATCATCAGAGAGCCTGGTTGTGTGTGTACTGTAGGGCTGTCTTAAATACTTTTTTCTTTTGCAAAATCAACTCTGCCTCTCTTTGTTAATTACAACAAGCAATGCTGTTTGTTATTTAAGATGAGGTCGGACTCGGCACTGACAGATTTGTGTTCATTGTGCTGCTTTTATAAAGCCTCAAATGACGGCTTACAATATTTCATGAAAGCAAAGTGTTTTGTTTGTCTAAGATT
>NC_140179.1:58646407-58783907 GCF_963971535.1 Notolepis coatsorum | reverse complement strand
TGCCCAGAGGCTGAGCCTAAAGGCTTTTAAATCGCTGCTCAAAACGCACCTCTTTTCCCTGGCTTTGACCAGAGTTAGCCTGCCACCTGTACACTACGTTTGCTGTTACTATGGACTTTTTTATCTATTTTCTTGTCTCTTTTATATTGCACTTTGCTCTTGTTTTCTTGTTGTACTATACCTTTTCTGTAATTTGTGTGTATTTTATTTTTTACTGCATTGTATGTTTTTTTTTTATTATGTCCTACCTGTAAAGCACTTTGGTTGGCTTTTAGTCATTGTAAATGTGATAAAGCTGGCTTGACTTGACTTGACTGTATGTAAGAATCATGAAACATGTTCAGTGTAAATGAGATAACACCAGGAAGGTCAGTGAGTCTAAGGAAGTGGACCCCGCCCACTCTGGAATACAGGGGACACAAGATGGCGACTGCGAAAAGACAGCCGCAGATTAGCAGTGACAACATCAAGCGTAAAGCAAAGCCACGCCACAATGAGGGTCTATGACTGTGTCAAGGTCAAAACACTCCAGCAGTCGAAAGAATGTCGAGCTAAAAAAGACCTGACATCTAAAACATCCCAGGCATTCAACCCAGGCATTCTACCCAGGCATTCAACCCAAGCAGCAGGCAACAGGCACCAGGACTCCCAAACCTCCGGCTTGGCGATATGCCCAAAATATCACACAAAATGTTTATTGTATAGCGGTAGTTGACCTAGTTTTCCAGTACAAATTACTTTGTAATATAATTGTTTTGTAATACTGCTGCAAGAAAACACTATTTTGATTAATTTCAAAGATATACAGTATGAACTAGGGCTGACCCCCGATTAGTCGAATAGGTCGACTAATCGATCGAAAGGAGCCGTGGTCGACTGCCAACCTCTTAGTCGAATGCAAAAATTCTAATATTAACGCTAATGGCGTGCATACCAGCGAGGCTAACTGCCTAAGAAAACACTGAAGGCACTGAAAGAGGATTTCACCCGTCTAATGTCAAGTCAAGTCATACAGTGAAATGCGGGTGGTCATTGCCTGCAGCGATTGTGCAATAATACAAGTAATAAGAATAAGACATAACAGGTATAATGTACATAAAGTTTAAAATGCATGGTAAAAGACATGCTAAGGTCCTGCGATAGTGCAATACAGTGTTAAGCTACGGATGGGGGCACTGGGTCTTATGTACACTACTATACAATACTATACTATACAATATACAGTTATACTATATATCCTTATGCTATCTTGCTATATCCATCTATTGTTATACAAGAACACACTAGACAAATATCAAGATGTATCCATCAGTGGACCAATTGCATGCGTTCGCAGAGGACAAGGAGCCTTCAGTCGACTCCTTCAGACATTAAGCACCCCCACAGCCCAAATGGAATGATAAAAAAAAATGTATAAAACAAAATGTATACTTTTTTTATTAAATTTTTTTTTAGTCAACTATCGGCAAATTTTGACCAATCAAAGTGGGACTATCCAAATCCTTAGGCGCGGACAGCCGTAGTATGTACATAATTTTTTTTATGGCGTGGACGATGACGAAACATCCATCCTTTCCTCATGGATCCATGACACTAATCCACTAACGGACACTAATCCAAGGCGTCCAGCAACAGACTCAACCACCCTCTGCTGAAGTCTCCCCAGAGAGTCCCGTCGTATTCGCCAGTCAGGCTAATCTGTTTCGTGTTGAGTGATGTAGGAGTGTGTGTGATGCCAAACTGGACCCCCCCCCCCAAGCTCCGACCCCCCCACCCCCCACCCCTGCCTCCCAGTTCCAAAATAGACCCGTTCAGACTGACAACGTAGTGGGTGAGGGCTGCTATTGTCTCCGCGCCATGGCCCCCCGATTAAACCAGAACTGGTTCACGTGAACTTGTGAGACATGCTGCTACAGCTCGTCACTATGGATGTCACTTCAAGGGTAAGATCTAGGTTGCACTTGGGCGTGTGTGTGTGTGTGTGTGTGTGTGTGTGTGTGTGTGTGTGTGTGTGTGTGTGTGTGTGTGTGTGTGTGTGTGTGTGTGTGTGTGTGTGTGTGTGTGTGTGTGTGTGCGTGCATGCATGTGGGGGTTGTTTTTAAAAAGTTTATGAAAGGAAAATGTTTCACAAAGTGACAGCATAACTCCTCATTTGGATAGCGGTGACGGGAGACAGGAGACGACGCAATCCTCATGGTTTATTACCACGACGACGACGAGTTTGTTTATTTCTTTGTGTCGATCATGATGACTGACAATATATATGGTACTGTAAATCTGTAAATGGTAAATGGTGCATTTATATAGCAGCTTTTATCCAAAGTGCTTTGGATAAAACGGCCCTGAAGCTGCTTTCTCACAGAACAACAGGATCTCAGCCAAGGTCGATGTTCACTGTATGCACCTCTTGAAATCTCTGGACATTCCTCTGAATGGTAAATGGCTGCATTTATACAGCAAATCAAATCTTTTATCCAAAAGAGACAGCAGCTTTTATACAAAGCGCTTCATAATTTGTTACTCACATTTTACCCATTCACTCACACATTCACACACACCGACAGCGGAGACCACCATGCAAGGTGCCGACCTGCTCATCAGGAGAAGTTAGGGGTTAAGTGTCTTGCTCAAAGACACTTGGACATGCTGCCCGGGAGGAGCGGGAATCGAACCGGGAACCTTCGGATTATAGGGATGGGTACCGAATCCGGTACTTTTAAGGGTACCGGACCGAATCACGTCGGTACTACCGAGTAGTGAGTACCGATTCACGTGAGATCCACAGGTGCTACATTTCGGTACTGTAGTGTCCGATAACGTCAATGTTTCTTTTACCATGAAACGAACCTATGAAGTGTGCCGGACGTTCACGTCAATGTTCACGCGCACAAAAACACCTTACCTAGGATTTTACTTGATTCAACAACAAAGCAGTCGGGGCAATGGCAAGCCGAAAACGGTTGCAAGTGTGGTTACACTTTACAAAGCTAGATGCAGACAACGCTCGCTGGAATATTATATATTATATATATATTAACAAATTGTTCTAAATAAATAATAATGATAATAAATCATTTGAACTTTGGATTTTAATTTTTTTACAACTGAGGTAGGTAGATTACATTTTTAGAGACTAAAGTACAGAAAAAAGGTACCGCTGGGTACCGTTATCGATTCACAGGTACCAGTACCAGTATAAGTTCAAACGTGAAACGGTACCCAACCCTAGTTAAGTGTCTTGCTCAAGGACACTTCGACATGCTGCCCGGGAGAAGCGGGAATCGAACCAGGAACCTCTGCTCCATCTCCTGAGCCGCTGTCGTATATGAAGTAACAGGAAATGATTTCTCTCCTCTCTGTGATCCTTCCGTCTCGCTCTCTCCGGTCTGACGGAGGCTGCTCTCCTGTCGTCAGGAGGCCATCTTGAAGGGCCTGGTCATTAAACCACGGGGTCATGGAGCTCTGTGACATGTCCATCCAACTGGCTACTGCGCTCGTTATGTCCTTTAATGATTAAGCGAGAGCGAGAGCGAGAGAGAGAGGAGAGAGAGAGAGAGAGAGAGAGAGAGAGAGCTGAGGTCACT
Organism: Notolepis coatsorum; assembly: GCF_963971535.1. Taxonomy (NCBI): domain Eukaryota; kingdom Metazoa; phylum Chordata; class Actinopteri; order Aulopiformes; family Paralepididae; genus Notolepis; species Notolepis coatsorum. Next base: position 58,780,323 of record NC_140179.1, on the reverse strand, counting down.
CGTTCGATGAGTGACGGCGGTACTGAGCGGTATGAAGAGTGTCCAATTAAACGTTTTCTGCCCTATGAGCTAATCATATAGTACAGTATAATGAGGGGGGGCTACTGCTTGATAGACAGAGCTGGGAGGGAGGGAGAGAGAGAGAGAGAGAGAGAAGAGAGAGAGAGAGAGAGAGAGAGAGAGAGAGAGAGAGAGAGAGAGAGAGAGAGAGAGATGAGAGAGAGAGAGAGAGAGAGACAGAGAGAGACAGAGAGAGACAGAGGCAGAGACTGAGACAGAATAAGAGTAGAGAAAGAGAGGCAGCTAGAGTGATGACAGAGTAAGAGGAGAGAGAGAGAGGGAGTGATACTGAGACAGAGTAAGAGTAGAGAGATAGAGAGAGAGGAGGGGGTAGAGAGAGAAGCAGAGAGAGAGAGAAAGAGAGAGAGAAGCAGAGAGAGAGAGAGAGAGAGAGAGAGGAGAGAGAGAGAGAGAGAGAGAGAGAGAGAGAGAGAGAGAGGAGAGAGAGAGAGAGAGAGAGAGAGAGGGCATGGTCAGGATACTGCCTGGGATGAGCGAGGGAGTTATACACCCACTGTAAATGTAATGGAAGAGGATGCCTTCAGGAATGATGGATATCTGTCAACCTGTCGGCCCCTTGTGTTTTTAACCCCTCCTCTACAGTGTCTTAGGGAGCCAAGCCACCAGCTCCGCCTCCAGGGGGTGACGCCTGACGTGTATCCCTCACAATGGTGACAACGACAATACCTGAATCACAATGAGCCCCATGTTGTAATGTACACACACAGCATCAGGGCCGGCAGGAGGCAATACTGAATATGAAGACACACCATCACGAAACATTCTTAAACAAATACATGAAAGAGGAAACTCTAGAGTAGTACTGTTACTTATGATTACGACATATTCTTGAAAATACTGCTTTCTTTTCTTCTCTGTTTTTTTTATATTTTTTTACTAATAGATAGAGAGCAAGAATCTGTGAATTGTGTGATGTAAGGAAGGGGCAGGACTAGGTAAGCACTGCTTCTTTCTGCTAGGGATGTCCGATATTATCGGCCTACCGATATTATCGGCCGATATCGGCATTAAAATGTGATATCGGAAAATATCGGTATCGGTTTTCAATTTTTACTTTTTTTTTACATTTCTATAACCTTTATTTACCCAGGCAAGCAAGTAAGAACAAATTCTGATTTTATTTATTGTCAAAAGTATGCATAATGTTGTGTTAATTCCACAACAAGAGATATGTAATGTTAATTACCTGAAATTATTTCATTTTTTGGGGGGGGAAACCCTGCATATATCGGTATCGGTTGATATCGGTTGATATCGGTATCGGAAATTAAGAGTTGGACAATATCGGTACAGTATATCGGTATCGGTAAAAAAGCCAATATCGAGCATCCCTACTTTCTGCCCCTTCTCGAACCAAATTCTATGTTTTGGTTTATTTGTATTTGCACGTGTGAGTGTGTTTGTGTGTTTACGTATATATATATTTGTATGTATGTGTATAGATTAGATATATGTATGTATGTGTATGTATGTATGTATATTGTTTTTGCTTTTAACAATTTGTTGTGATTTATTATGTGTGTTGGTTCGAGATCAATAAAATTTTAAATAAAAGAATGCAATGGTATGGATATTTGATAATACTTAACTCTCATCCATGATATATACAGTACATACTGTATCATTACAAAAAAAAGTCACCTGTTTTATTCAAAGTCATGAGGGGTTTAAAAACAAGATTTGCTGAGCATGCACGCTCTCTTTCTCTCTTGGTATACAACACACTTTAACTCTTTCACTACCACTCTACCAAAAGGGTTAACCATTTCAGTGCGACAATACAGACGGTTAACCCTTTCCCTGCCACACGACAAAGGGTTAACCCTTTCACTACCACACTACAGACGGTGAACACTTTCACTACCACTCTACCAATGGGTTAACCCTTTCACTGCGACAATACAGAAGGTTAACCCTTTTCACTGCCACACGATAAAGGGTTAACCCTTTCACTACCACACTAAAGAAGGCTAACCCTTTCACTACCACACTACAGAAGGTTAACTCTTTCACTGTGACAATACATAAGGTTAACCCTTCCACTGCCACATGACAAAGGGTTAACCCTTTCACTACCACACTACAGGGTAACCCTTTCACTGCGACAATACATAAGGTTAACCATTTCACTGCCACACGACAAAGGGTTACCTTTCTAAGACTGTCTGTAGTGTGGTAGTGAAAGGGTTAACCTGCTGTAGTGTGGTAGTGAAAGGGTTAACCTGCTGTAGTGTGGTAGTGAAAGGGTTAACCTTCTGTAGTGTGGTAGTGAAAGGGTTAACCTGCTGTAGTGTGGTAGTGAAAGGGTTAACATTCTGTAGTGTGGTAGTGAAAGGGTTAACCGTCTGTAGTGTGGTAGTGAAAGGGTTAACCGTCTGTAGTGTGGTAGTGAAAGGGTTTTAAACAGCTCCACACAACCTGTCGTCCGCCTAGAACACAGAGACGTCTACTGTCGGTGACTGTGCAGCGGCGGTTGGGGCACCTCAGCGTCAGCAAAACAAAGGATAGCTCATCGTGGACTACAGGAAGTCCCAGGGGGGGGTGCATGCTCCATTCACAGCAGCGGGTCAGCGCTGGATGAGAGTCAGCTGTTTCAGGTTCCTCTGGGTCAACATCAGCGAGGAGGACCTGTCCTGGTCTCATCACACCGGCATCGTGATCAAGACAGCGAGACAACGGCTCTTCTTCCTCCGTGGGCTGAGGAGATTCGGCATGGACTCCACACTCCAGTAGGCCTGTCCCCGACTAAGGATTTGTATAGTCGACCTTGATTGTCCAAAATTTGCCGATAGCAGTCGACCCCCTCGAATGAAAAAAATGGGGGAGGGATCATTCCAATTGGGCTGTGGGGGGGGGGGTATTGTCTGAAGGAGTCGACTGAAGGCTTCTTGTCCTCTGCGAAAGCATGCAATTGGTCCACTGATGGATACATCGTGATATTTGTCTAGTGTGTCCATTAGACGGGTGAAATCCTCTTTCAGTGCCTCTTTGCCAGTTTTCTTAGGCAGTTAGCCTCGCTGGTATGTGCGCCATTAGCATTAGCCACGCTTCTAGGCCTCTCTGCTTTTGGAAAGAATGATTTTAAAAATAATATATATATATATATTATTTTTTTGCATTCGACTAAGAGGTTGGCAGTCGACTATGGCTCCTTTCGATTGATTAGTAGACTATTCGGCCCTAGACTCCAGGATACTCAACTTGACACTTGCAACTTGTATAGAGAGTATCCTGACTGGCTGCATCACTGCCTGGTACGGCAACTGCTCAGCCAACGACCGCAAGGCTCTGCAAAGGGTGGTGAAGTCAGCACAACACATCACCAGGACTGAGCTGCCAGCCATGGACGACCTCTACACACAGAGGTGCAGAAGGAAAACCCGGAACATTCTCAGAGACCACAGTCACCCCGGTCACAAATTGTTCACTCTGCTACCGTCTGGCAAACAGTACCGGAGCATCCGCACAAGAACCAGCAGGTTCAGGGACAGCTTTTTCCCACAAGCCACAAGACTCCTGAACAAGGACAAGAACAGGAGATAGCCCTATTAAAAACTCTTGAACACACACACACACACACACACACACACACACACACACACACACACACACACACACACACACACACACACACACACACACACACACACACACACACACACACGACACTGCACCTTAACCCTTATGTGGTGTTAGGGTCAGCGACCAGTTTCAAGGTTATAATATGTAATAACTACCATGTAGTTGATTTTATTAGAACAAGGCTTTATGATGTCCTCCACAACACATATAAGCACAGCAAAACTATGTTTCACCATTTTGAAAATTCTGAAGGTATCTGCAGAAAAACAGGTACGACTGTGGTGTTAGGGTCATTCTTGACCCGGCAAGGTAAAACTATACTATAAAAATAATAAATATAAATAAATAAAATAATAATAAATATACTAAACTTTTTTTCAGAAGTTATATTCTAATATTGTTCTATTATAGTCAGAAAACATTATTATCTATGGGTTTCACATTTAGTATATATTATGATTGAACAACCTCATTTTCATCTTAAAAATAAGGGACATGTGTCTCGGGGGCCATAAAATCAAATTACAATGGGATTATATGGTTATGAATGCATATAATGTTAGTTAGGATGTAGTATTAACTATATTGAGTGATACTCCTTTCTTTTTAGTGGTCAGGACTGAGTTAGACCCCAGGTCAACATTGACCCGCTAACAACGGTCAGTGGTGCCAATTCCTAACACAACAGAGGGTTAACACTTTCAATGCCCAAAACGTGATAAGACGTTTTATCAGCCCAATGCCTGAATGCCCACGACGACAATTATCGTTTTATTCTTTTATTTGCGATCTGAATTCATATTTCATCAACCGAGTCTCCCGTTGGTATGCAGCCCCTGTAGGAGCTCAGATGAAGAAAAAAAAAAAAAAAAAAAAAAAAAGCCCCCTATCGTCTCCCAGATGGTAATGCACCCTTTTGGAATGGACTTAATGAAAATGGATGAGAAAAGAAAAATCCGGAATCCACATTTTACTTCTCAGGCATGTAACCCGAGCCGATCGGATTCATTGTGGAGCCTCAGAACAGCGTGGAATACATATGTACAGTATGTAGCGTTGGATCAATAAAAGCGATTGATTTTTGGAATGGCGATCAGGAATTGGAATGATCTTTTTGGAGAACATCTGATCTGAGCTAAGGAATCTATTTTACAAGTCTTGGGATAATCAGAGTTGTATTCGCTGAGATCTCAGCATTCGCCCTATGTGTGTGTGTGTGTGTGTGGGCGATCGCTTTGAGGAAATCAGAGAATCGATTTTTCAGGTCGCCTATATAGCGTGCATACGTACACATATAGTATCGATAATCTAGCGTTTATTTGAAAACTATTCATAAATAGGCCGAAAAAATGACAACGTTTTTGTGTATTCTAGAATATTCCGGTAAAGGGCGATTATCATAGAATATTTATATTTTCCTTGAAAATGAGGGCTTTTCAAAATGCTATAAAAAGAAAATGAACCGATAAAAAAACAATCCGCTTCGACAATGTTGACTGGAAAACGAGTCATTGATAAGCGACGGGCAGATTAGACACATAGCCATAATTTAAAACATAGATTAGGCGTTATTAACGCTAACATTGAAGTGGATGGTGGGCATTCAAGCGGTAAATCAAGATTAAGCTTGGGCTCTGAAACACATACACTTTTACGCAAGACACTTTCTGTACTATTTTATTTTATCTTACCTCATTTTTATATTTTATTTTATTTATCGTACAACTTTTATTGTTATTGGACACACACACACCCTGCACCTTATCATGCACATACACTAGACGCAAGACACTTTCTGTAAATAATTTACTATTTTATCTTACCTCATTTTATATTTTATCTGATGTTACTACCTATTGTTAGTACCATTCTTGTATTCATTGCTGTTAATTGTGAACTGTGAGTCTGAGCTCGAAACACTTTCAGTACCTGCAATGCCCCTGTGTATAGTTGTGTATTTGACAAATAAAGAACTTGAAGTTGGAGGGGGGGGGGTTCGAGTGCCTTGCGCAAGGGCACTCCAGCGGTGGTCGTAGTGGTTGTCAAGGAGATTCGTACCAGCAGCAACCTTCCCGGTCCCACAACGCCACTGCCACCTCTCTAACCGTTCAGGTAGAGAGAGAGAGAGAGAGAGAGAGAGAGAGAGAGAGAGAGAGAGAGAGAGAGAGAGAGAGAGAGAGAGAGAGAGAGAGAGAGAGAGAGAGAGAGAGAGAAGACTCACAGATGGAGACAGAGAGATAAAGAGAGGAGAGAGAAAAAGTGAGAGAGAGGTAGAAAGTGAGAGAGAAATTGTGAGAGGGGAGAGAGAGCGAGAGGGGCAGAGAGAGAGAAGGAGAGAAGGAGAGAGAGAGGGAGATTGGAGAGGACAGAGGAGAGAGAGGCTGCCTAATTGAGAGTGGATTTGTCTTGAGCGGCAAAGGCAGAGATAGAGGTAAAGGAATGTTATTGGTAGAGGAGCCTGAGTCACAGACTCCAGCCTGGTGTTTCACCACCGACGACGACGACGTCCTCCACTAACTACTCCACCTGCTCGGGGATTATTCTATTCACATCATGTGCCCAGCAGCGTATATAAGTATCCCCCCGGGGACCGCGAGTAAGCAACCGGTCACATCCAGGGACATTTGTAGGCTACTCCAGCTACCACGGTTGCTTCCCTTTAAAAAAGAAAAAAGAACCCCCCCCCCGTCCCACCCTCTCTCTCTCTCCTCCTCCCCCCCCCCCCCCCATTCCTCCTTTGAGGCCGTGATCTCCAGTGGGTGCAAATTACCTCAAGTGGCAGCGCTTTCTGTGTCAAGAGAGAGGTTGTGATGCATAAATTCTCAATCAAGTCGCATGATTTCGCATTCGGCGCGCGTTCCTCAATTATCTGAATGTCGCCCATGTGTCATTTCTGTTTATTTAAGGAGGGCTTGTTTACTATGCAAACACTCACACCCCCCCCCCCCTGATTAATTAATTAGGACGTATTCTTCTGATTAGCTCTTTCCACAGCTGGGCTTCTAATTGCACACTTTCAGCGCGTGTTCAAACAACAAAAATGCAATTACCGCATAACTGCTCTAATAAAAATAATAACTCAGGTTTATATTATATCATCATTATATTAGGATGTAAGCACGTGACCGTATATGGACTGGAGTTGGTATAGGACATGAATGTGAATATAGGGTGAAAGACAGGAGAAAGGAAACATGGCATAAACAACGTGACCTACAACTTAATAAATCATCAAGTTTAAAAGAATGTCTCGTTTAAATGTTTCATCAAGCGAATAACTGCACGGGGGGGCGTGCGCGCGTGTGTGTGTGTGGGCGCTGTGTCCGTGTGCTATGCGTGCGTGTGTGTGTGTGTGTGTGTGTGTATAGGTGTGTGTGCGTGCGTGCGTGTGAGAGAGACTGTGAGTCAGTGTGTATGTGTATGTGAAGGGGAGATAGGGGGGTGAGGTGACAGACAGTGTAAAGAATAAGGCAGGCATGCCAAACATTCCCAACGCACAATATTATCCCTCCAGGAGCAAACACAAGAACGCTGTCCATTCATTTCAAGGCTATACTCCAAAAGCATTGAAATACATTACTATAAGCTCACAACAACCCCTGGCTGTGCGTCACGGATGAGAAAACACAGGCTACCAAGAAGAAAAGAACGAATGTCTCGTTCCTCCTCACCTTGAGCTCTTGCACAGTGGACGAAGAGAGAAAACAATAAAATCCATGACGCGACCCGCCACCTCTGTCTGCTGGTCGAGCCCTGGAACGGTGTCCAGACACGGCCGCGGTGGTCATGTGCGCGTGTTTGGCTGCATGCTGCTGGAAACATGTTGCTCCTCCGGTACTGGTGGCTGTTCCTGGCGGGGTGGCGGAGCTCCGTGTGTGGTGGTGGTCGGGTTCTGCCTGCCGGTCTCCCCGGTAAGGTTGACGGAATGACGGGTTCTCGTGGCTCTGTGAGAAGTCTTCACGGGCGCTGCTCAGGCAGAGAGAGAGGGAGAGGGAGGCAGAGCGCGCACTGTCCAAGGAGCGCACTGTATCCGAGGCGCGCAGAAACACAAGCGAGGAGGAGATGGTGATGATGAATCACAGGCGCGCGGATTCTTGCAATGAATGAAAATATTCAAAAGATTCTCTTCGTCTTTTAGGGCAAAGGTGCAGAGTTTATTATTCCATATGTAGACTATGTAGCAATATAATCACACAGTAGACGATTATAGCGAAACGGTCTACTCTACTTGATGATCCCCCCTCCCTCTTGGATCAGAGACGCCGTGTTTCGGGCTCAAACTGATTTAGTTCAAACCCACCACCGGTCCAATTCTCTCGGCAGTGTCGGCACCTATAGATTATCTTCAGCAATGAGTGATCAGCATGTCAGCGACACTTGGGGTAGTGTTTCTCAAAAGTTCAGCCTCCCTCAACCCGTTCTCGGAAAGTAACTGAGCATATAGCCTCTCCCTGGATCCGCTGCTGCGAGACTAAACACCCCGAGATGCTGCTCCCTCCCGGTGTGATGATGAGCGAGCAAGACCCAAAGTTATTATAACCAAAGCCTCTATACTCGCGTTTCATGCGTCCGGTCCAAACTAGCTAGGAACGCGGTTTGAAGTTGGGTCGCTCAGGGAGGGAGGGGGGCCGCGGGGACCGACGCTCGAGTCACACTGTCTTCATGGTGATATCGGTGCCCTGCTGCCTGCCGGTGCCGAGGAGCCGGTTAGTTAGGCGGTGTGATTTGGAGGGAGAGAGAGAGAGTCCCCGGTTCCTTATGAAAATCCATATAAGACGGGGAACGGACTGAACACTATACGTGCACGGTGCACCGTGCAGCCAGCCAGGGGGAGCGCAGTGCAGATTGCCACCAAGCGGCAGAGAGGGCAATAGCGCGCAGGCATCCCGCGGCCCAGAGAGAGAGAGAGACACAAACCCGGAGCCCTGGATCAGGCGAGAGAGGATTTGGCTTCGTTTAGGGTCCACCACACACTGTAAGAAAAAAAAGCTGCAAGAAAACTGTAATGTCTGGCATCAATGGTTGCCAAATACTTAGTGTCAAATTACAGTAAAATCAAATACATCTACAGATTACAACCTTTATGGTTTGATAAAAGGTAATTTACTGTATTTTTATGGCATTTACACTTTAAGTATAAAAACAAAGGTAATCTGTAAAATAATACAGTGAATTTCCTGTGAATTTTTTTATTTAATTTTTACATTTTTTGAAATTATGTTCAGATGGATACATGAAATAAACTGGGAGGAGTGACGTGTGAGCTATATAGCTGAACGAAGGTTGAGACATAATGGCATGATTTTAATGCAACATTATCTGCGTGAAATAGCTACTTAAACTGTCAAAGCTTAACATAGTACATCTCTCAGAACGGTGCTATACTTCTGTATCTCATACATGTGGGAAGAGAGAGAGAGAGAGAGAAAGATGTGATTACATGGAGAGGAGAGATGGAATCTGAAAATGGCTGAGTTTTAACAGGAGGAGGGTCTGAAAGTAGAGAGTGAAATAGAGGGAGGATAAACGGGGAATAGTGGGTCAAAGACAGAATGATGGGGGAGAGAGACAGGGAGGGAGTGACTGTGCTATTACTCTGTATTCAGAATGAGGGTGACAGGAGGGGCAGAGTGAGAGAGAGAGAGAGAGAGAGAGAGAAGGCGAGACAGATAGAGAGAGAGAGAGAGAGAGAGAGGGGAGAAAATGCTCTTCTTCAGAATGACAGTGAACCAGTGTGGAACCATGAGGCACGTTCAGTTCAGATGTTTCTCACGCCGGCTACACTGTAAAAACTTGGGGTTAATTAATATTTATTAAATAATTATTAGTAGGCCTAACCTATACATAAAAAAAAATAAAAAGGCTATGTGCCGTTTGAAATCTAATTGAGCTGAATTCAATGAATTTGAACCATTTATTAATTGCATTTTACACAGTTTTGGTTGAAAGTAGTAGGCCTAGTTTAAAAATGAACAGATGACGCTCAGTTTTTACAGTGTATAGTTCCATCTCGCCACAGGCCAGCGGGGAAAACAACATGCCACGCGCTAATAGCTTCTACTGTTCCTCTCAGCATGCTCCCTGCTCCCCTCTCCGCTCTCTCTCTCCCTCCCATCCACAGAATGTGATACCTTGCGCCAAAGCTAATAATACGACGGTTAACGTCGGGGAAAGCAAGACGGAGTGTATTCTAGCCCACCCCCGGGGCCATCCGGGGACCCCGTTATGATTTTCAAATGTACTTACTGCGCCCGCACTCAGCGAGAGGGTGATTTAGAAGATCCCCAGACACAGTATTTTTTTTTTAACTAAAGCTATTTCCACACAAAAGGGGAAGCTGTTTGTTTCTCATGGCTTTACCTTCTATTCCTTCTCCCTCTCTCCTTCTCAGACGCCCAGCTTCCAGAGCGACAGCTTCCAGAGCGACCAGGTGTTAAGTCTTGGTGTTAGATCAGCTTCCAGAGCGACCAGGTGTACAGGTGGGGGCCAGGTGAACAGGTGGGGGCCAGGTGAACAGGTGGGGGCCAGGTGTACAGGTGGGGGCCATGTGTACAGGTGGGGGCCAGGTGAACAGGTGGGGGCCAGGTGAACAGGTGGGGGCCAGGTGAACAGGTGGGGGCCAGGTGAACAGGTGGGGGCCATGTGAACAGGTGGGGGCCAGGTGAACAGGTGGGGGCCAGGTGAACAGGTGGGGGCCAGGTGAACAGGTGGGGGCCAGGTGAACAGGTGGGGGCCATGTGAACAGGTGGGGGCCAGGTGAACAGGTGGGGGCCATGTGAACAGGTGGGGGCCAGGTGAACAGGTGGGGGCCAGGTGAACAGGTGGGCGCCAGGTGTACAGGTGGGGGCCAGGTGTACAGGTGGGGGCCAGGTGAACAGGTGGGGGCCAGGTGAACAGGTGGGGGCCAGGTGTACAGGTGGGGGCCAGGTGAACAGGTGGGGGCCAGGTGAACAGGTGGGGGCCAGGTGTACAGGTGGGGGCCAGGTGAAAAGGTGGGGGCCAGATGTACAGGTGGGGGCCAGGTGTACAGGTGGGAGCCAGGTGAACAGGAGGGGGCCAGGTGAACAGGTGGGGGCCAGATGAACAGGTGGGGGCCAGGTGTACAGGTGGGGGCCGCCACGCTGAAGGCTCTGTCCCCAGGTGTGGGGGGATGGAGAGCAGATCCGTGTCTGAGGATCGCAGCCTCCGGGAGGGGGTGGAGGAGGTCAGAGAGGTACTGCGGGGCATGGAGGAGGTGTAGGAGGTCAGATAGGTACTGGGGGCATGGAGGAGGTGTAGAGGTGGAGGAGGTCAGAGGGGTACTGGGGGCATGGAGGAGGTGTAGGGGTGGAGGGGGTCAGAGAGGTACTGGGGGGCATGGAGAAGGTATAGGGGTGGAGGAGGTCAGAGAGGTACTGGGGGGCATGGAGGAGGTGTAGGGGTGGAGGAGGTCAGAGAGGTACTGGGGGGCATGGAGGAGGTGTAGGGGTGGAGGGGGTCAGAGAGGTACTGGGGGGCATGGAGGAGGTGTAGGAGGTCAGATAGGTACTGGGGGCATGGAGGAGGTGTAGGGGTGGAGGGGGTCAGAGAGGTACTGGGGGGCATGGAGGAGGTGTAGGAGGTCAGATAGGTACTGGGGGCATGGAGGAGGTGTAGGGGTGGAGGGGGTCAGAGAGGTACTGGGGGGCATGGAGGAGGTGTAGGAGGTCAGATAGGTACTGGGGGCATGGAGGAGGTGTAGGGGTGGAGGGGGTCAGAGAGGTACTGGGGGGCATGGAGGAGGTGTAGGGGTGGAGGAGGTCAGAGAGGTACTGGGGGGCATGGAGGAGGTGTAGGGGTGGAGGGGGTCAGAGAGGTACTGGGGGGCATGGAGGAGGTGTAGGAGGTCAGATAGATACTGGGGGAATGGAGGAGGTGTAGGGGTGGAGGGGGTCAGAGAGGTACTGGGGGGCATGGAGGCAGTGGCGGCCGGTGGGTGCTTCGCCACTAGGGGCGCTATACCAAACATTTTGCAAACATGTACAGTACAACAGACTCATGGCAAGACGTGAGCGATTCGACTCACGCTCACGGCAATGAATCGGCTCTTATGAACGAGTCGCTCAGCTGTTACTACAACAACACACAACCAGTCAAATAAAGTATAGTCTAGACTCTAATTCACAACTTGAAACACAATATATAAATAGAAAAGTTAGAAACAAAACTCGCCCGTCTCCAAACACAGGCAGATCTCTCCCTCTCTCCTTCTCTCTCTCACACACAGCGCAACTAGGGTGACCAGGTGTCCCCCTTTTGGTTGTACTGTCCCACCATTTGACCAAATGTCCCGCGTCCCTCATATTGAGAGGATGTCCCTCTTTTCGAAGCCAAAAAAAAACATGCGTCTAAAAGCCCCTCCCTACAGACAGTAAACGTAGCAACCCGCCTCTTGTCCACACACATTGCTCTGATTGGTTATAGTACTTTAGCGCGCTGCTTGCCTGCTTGTGACGTGACTGAGACTGAGTCGTGACGCTACCTCATATCGAAGATCTGATTGGTTATAGTAATTTAGTGCACTGCTCTGCTCGTGAGAGTTGAACTTGTGACGCTACCGCATATCGCAAATCTGATTGGTCAAAAAAAACACAACAACATTACAAGCGAACTAGTTCAAGATGGAAAGCAGTAAAAAGAAACGGACCTGCAGTTACAACCAAGACTGGCAAACGACACATGACTGGGTGAGGCAGATGGCAGGCAATCCGCAGCAGGCTTTCTGTGTTTTGTGTCATAGTTCGTTTTCAATTGCGCATGGAGGAGAATACGACTTGAAGCGCCACAGTGGACGTGAGTCTCACTTGAAAGTGGTTCACCAAAAAGAAACATCTAGATCTATGGATACGTTTCTTTTTAAACCAAACAATGATAGCCAGACGGACAAGGTCACTGCAGCTGAGATAATAAGTGTCTATCACACAGTACAACACTCCCATTCATACAGGTCAGCCGACTGTGGTATGAAACTAGCTCCTGTCATTTTGCCAGACTCAGTTATTCTAATAAAAAAATTTACATTATCTATCTGTCCCACTTTGTCCCACTTTGTCCCACCAAAATCTTACTGTTGTCCCACTTTGTCCCACCAAAATCTTACTGTTGTCCCACTTTGTCCCACCAAAATCTTACTGTTGTCCCACTTTTGGACTTTTTGCATCTGGTCACCCTAAGCGCAACGTGGAATCGATTCGTTACACAATCAGACCTATTATATACCAAGAATAACTTCAGTATGAGTACAGGGCTGTACACATATTTTGCATATTGTTAAACGAGCCAAGGCTAGCTATTAAACTATCGATATGAATCGAAAATCTGGGACCCTGATGTAAACAAGACAAACGTCTTTCTCTGGTCTGCATCCCCTTAACAATTGTGTGTATTGAGCCGTACTGTATTGTACCCATTCTGCAATCTGTTAATAAAGTTTTCATTCATTCATTCATTCATTCAAACAGACGATATTGAACAAGCCATAATCCACGTATTTTCAATCCGAGAGAGCTGCAGTAGTTAAATCAATGAGCCATCGACACAGTCAGTGTGGTAACGTTATTATTGCATCCAAGATTGATACACGGCTGGCTAGGCAGTTGGTAGTCATAGTCTTGTGTTATAAAATAAATAAACAATCAGCAATGTCTCGCTTCATGAATGGCCAGCAGTAGCCTAACAGTACTGCTCCTAAAAAAAACTATTTACAAACGTTAACGTTAACCACAGAGAGAGAGAGAGAGAGAGAGAGAGAGAGAGAGAGAGAGAGAGAGAGAGAGAGAGAGAGAGAGAGAGCGAGAGAGAGAGAGACTCACTGTTTAGTTGACACGTCCAGGGCTTGCCTTGATAAAGTGTATAATCCACTGTTGATGTTTAATTCCAGACCACTGTCCACTGTGTCCAGACTGCATCCGCCATATAGCTTGTTAGCCAAGTGTTAGCTTGTTAGCAGAAGCACCACACAACACAAGTACTTCATTCCTTTGTCCATTTCCGCTCGAACAGACTGCAAACTACCTGGCGTTCTATCGCCATGCTCTAAGACAAACTCTAACCTTAACCAACTTTGAAAGAGTGCCTAAGCTTAACAGTCTAAAGAACTTGCAGTCACGGGCACGGCACGCACTAAGACAAACAGCTGCCTGCATCACCAACCTAGGAATAAGCTAGAATTGGAATAAGCTAGAATTGGAACATTAGAAATTGGATTCGGCCAATCAGAGATCGTCTCTGTGAAATTCTGCTACGGAAAAAATTACTGGCGTCGGCCAATCAGAGAGCGTCTCCGCGAAATGCGGCTACAGACATTCTTGACGCTACTGGCTAGACCGCTTCAAATCGCGCCGGATTCCAACATAATAGTCATATTTCAACGCACAATGCGTTATGCACTGATTGGCTGTGACGGATACAGCGATCAAACTGTGACGCGCACTCAGAGCGCTATCGCGTCTAGCCCGGGCCGAGAAATACGAAAATATATATAAAAAAAAAAAACGTGATGTCTGCTCAGGAAAACGAGTGTTTTTTTATTTGAGATAATAACGTTATATTGTGCATTGGAAATACAAACATACTTAAAATGAGTAAATATTATTCATTTTAAACATGTTTATATTATTTATAGGGCTATAAAACAAAAAACAAAAAGATACTTTTTCTTGTTCTACTCTCATATAACCAGGCAGGGCCTGAAGGGGGGGCGGCGCCCTTGCGCCCCTAGTGGCAGAGCCGCCACTGCATGGAGGAGGTGTAGGAGGTCAGATAGGTACTGGGGGCATGGAGGAGGTGTAGGGGTGGAGGGGGTCAGAGAGGTACTGGGGGGCATGGAGGAGGTGTAGGGGTGGAGGAGGTCAGAGAGGGATTTGTTGGTAAGAATCTTATACGCACTGTAAAAAAAAATTGATATGTCTCCATTTTGTGCTCATTTCATGTCTATTCTATTCTACTACGTATTGCACTATTTTACTCTGTCTAATCTATCTTACTCTTTTTATCATTGTCTATTTTTAAAACTCAATCAAACCATAAACAAGGTGGCCTGTTGGGGATGTTAGATCCTAATGTGAAAAAGTGTGATTTTATATGTCTTTATGTGCTCATTTTCCTGTATTTTTTCTGTTGTGAAGCACTTTGAACTGCATTTCTGTATGAAAGGTGCTATACAAATAAAGTGTTATTATTATTATTATTATTATTATTATTATTATTATTATTATTATTATTATTATTATTATTATTATTATTATTATTATATGAGATAACTGGACTCGACCGGGAGATAGTTGATGGTGGATATGCGTTTCTGTAGAATCCTCCCGGCTCTTCACAAAGACCGTCTTCAAATGATACACCGTGAAGAGGTGTTTGTGAACAATGCTGGCGTGGAAAGAGAGAGAGAGAGAGAGAGAGAGAGAGAGAGAGAGAGAGAGAGAGAGAGAGAGAGAGAGAGAGAGAGAGAGAGAGAGGGAGAGAGAGATGGAGGGAGATGTGTCATGTGTAGAAAATAGTCGACAGGTTTCTCCGGCGCCGTTAACACTTCTATATCAATTAGACCCCCGTCTGTGGCGAGAGAGCGGGGAGAGAGAGGGAGAACGGAAGCATTTCAAAACAGGAACGTATAGGGCTATTATCCCCTGCCTTCACCCCGATCTCTCCCCACCCTCCCTCCCTCCCTCCCTCCCTCCCTCCCTCCCAACCCTCCCAACCCTCCCTCCCTCCCCCAGCCTGACCGACACCACGGGGGGCTTAATTAATTGGAACGAGAGGAGGGTAAGTGCGGTGGGGGGGGGGGATGCCGTGAGCTGGCGATGAGTATCGTTTATTACCTCCAAGGCCAATTACGGTTAAGATCTGTCATATTCATCCGCCGATAGCGAGCGGAGGACTCCTGGCCCCCCTGCGGAGGAGCCTCAGACCGTCTCAAAGCCCCCCGCATCCTCTCCTTCCTTCTCCCCCCGTATCCTCTCCTATAGGCCATGGACTAACCCCATTAACCCTTTCATACCACACTACGGGAGGTTAACACTACAGAAGGTTAACCATCTGTAGTGTGATAGTAAAGGGTTAACCTTCTGTAGCGTGGCAGTGAAAGGGTTAACCCGCCATATTGTCGCAGTGAAAGGGTTAACCGTTCGGCAGTGTGGCAGTGAAAGGGTTTTAATAGGCCCCTATTCACGAGGGCAAATATGGCACTTTTTTCCATAGCCTAATTTAAGTTGAAGTAGTTGTCATATTTTCCACAGATACTGTTTACGTTTAGAAAGCCTTGTTGAATGCATCCAGTGAAATGACCACATCAATGCATACTTTTATTGTAAAAAAAAGATATGCATAATGTTGTGTTAATTCCACAACAAGAGATATGTGATGTTAGTTACGCATATATCGGTATCGTTTGATATCGGTATCGGAAATGAAGAGGTGCCGTTTCAAACCCCCTCCTTCCTCTCCCTCCTTCTCCCCACCGCATCCTCTCCTAGCCCTGGACTAACCCCATTAATAGGCCCCTCTATTCATGAGCTGTTGTTTATTTCAAAGTTTTTTGGGGGGGGGGGGTGATTTCCTCCAGATCCGTTAAGAGCCTTAGATAGTTGAGCTGCGTCAGTAGTATAAAGCTACTTAGTGCTTAACTTGTACTTTCCCTGCACGCATTGTTAGCTGGGGATTTGCGGAGCGGATTTTCCCCCAGAGTTGAAGGTTGATCTTAGTACCTTGAATCTTACCTGTACAACTATATAGGTTAAAGTAATGTCACATCTTACCTGTAGGCCTATAGGTTAAAGTAATGTCACATCTTACCTGTATAGGTTAAAGTAATGTCACATCTTACCTGTACAACTATATAGGTTAAAGTAATGTCACATCTTACCTGTGCAACTGTATAGGTTAAAGTAATGTCACATCTTACCTGTACAACTATATAGGTTAAAGTAATGTCACATCTTACCTGTGCAACTGTATAGGTTCAAGTAATGTCACATCTTACCTGTACAACGGTATAGTTTAAAGTAATGTCACATCTTACCTGTATAGGTTAAAGTAATGTCACATCTTACCTGTACAACTGTATAGGTTAAAGTAATGTCACATCTTACCTGTATAGGATAAAGTGCACTCAACACTGCAGCACTCGAGTTTCAACACTTTGATGATCATTGTTACTCATAGCTGATAGAGTTGTACCCTTCCTGCTGACTTGTCATACAGAACTTGTAAGTCGCTTTGGATAAAAGCATCAGCTAAATGTCAAAATGTAAATGTAATGTAGCCAACATTATGAGTATGACATATAGCGGTAAATGTCTCCAAGCTTTGCTAAATAATATGTAGGTCACCTGTCTCATTTTCAAGAAGAAAGGAGGAAAAAATAGCACAAAATACAGAATGCCCATGAAGGCTGGTTGGTTCCCAGCCCTTATCTCTGAGATATTGTTTGGATCCTGTCAAGATACAGTACTTTTCAAAGCGGTGTTGTCGGGCATTCGCTCATGGTACGTAACTCACCTGGATGTCCCTGTGAATGTGCAGGGGCAAGAGAAACCAGACAGTCAAAGGGGAGAGTCTTACTAGGCTTCAGGCCAGGGGAGATATTAGGCTTACTAGGCTTCAGGCCAGGGGAGATATTAGGCTTACTAGGCTTCAGACAGATAGCCCCCCCCCCCCAACTTAATTCGAGCTCTATGGGAAACCAGATGTCTACCGATCAGCGAAAGGGAAATCTTCCCTTCAGGCCAGAGGTGGTATTAGGCGTACTAGGCTTCAGGCAGGGCTTCCCTGTTACATGAGCGGAGTGAGTGAGTGATGGAGCTAGCTATAGCGATAGAAAGAGGGAGAGCGAAAGAGAGAACGATCGGCCTGCCAAGGACGTGGAAACATCCTTGTCATTTCTACAGCAAGCGAAAGAGGAGAAATCCCGCAGATCTGTGACGTTAGACGTTAGAAAGGCGGTCTAAGGAGCTTTAAACGTGGGTGTTCAGTAGACGGCAGACGAGGAGAAGAAAACGTAGAACAGAATTCATCAGAGAGAGAGAGAGCAAAGGAAAGGAGAAAGAGAGAGGGGGAGAGAAAAAGAGAAGGAGAGAGGGAGATAGAGAAAGTATATATATTCTGTAAATAACTCCTCTACCTCTGTATATAGTCTGTAAATAACTCCTCTACCTCTGTATATAGTCTGTAAATAACTCCCCTACCTCTGTATATATTCTGTAAATAACTCCTCTACCTCTGTATATATTCTGTAAATAACTCCTCTACCTCTGTATATAGTCTGTAAATAACTCCTCTACCTCTGTATATATTCTGTAAATAACTCCTCTACCTCTGTATATATTCTGTAAATAACTCCTCTACCTCTGTATATATTCTGTAAATAACTCCTCTACCTCTGTATATATTCTGTAAATAACTCCTCTACCTCTGTATATATTCTGTAAATAACTCCTCTACCTCTGTGTATATAGTCTGTAAATAACTCCTCTACCTCTGTATATATATTCTGTAAATAATTCCTCTACCGCTGTATATATTCTGTAAATAACTCCTCTACCTCTGTATATATTCTTTAAATAATTCCTAATAATACAATTTTAGAAGAAGCTATGACATCTAGTGCTTCAGCCCTGCGTTCGACAGCCCTGTGACAACTCCTCTCGCGAGTCGCACTGTTTCTATGCGCAGTGAGAACTTGCTGCTTTGCATCCTCGCCATTCCTGTATGCCCACGTGGCGGTAAAAACCTTAACTAATGTTAGCTTCTAACGCTAACTAAGCTAACCCTGGGAATGCTCACAGGCACAGGAGAAATAGTTTTTGCAGGGTTCCAATAGGAAAGGGGGGGGGGGGGGCTGAGCCTGTCTCCCTCTTTCTCTTTACGTTCAATGATTTGAAGTAGCCAGACGTTGCACTATAAAAACTAACTGGATAGTTGATGATAATAAATATTTCACTTCATTAGCAAAAATATTGTAAAATCATTAAGTCTGCTATATTCTCCCTCTCTCTTGTGTGTGTGTATAAATGTACTATAGGCTACTCTTTTTTACATGGATTAGGTTAGCTTTAACAATCCTGATTCCTGAGCCTATTTTATTCAAAATCAATATATTGATTTAATTATGTATATAGCCTATATATATAAAAAAAAAATATGAACCCTGGTTAAAATAGAGAAGAACAAGACATTTCTTTTTAGTTTTTTGTTTTATAGCCCTATAAATAATATAAACATGTTTAAAATGAATAATATTTACTCATTTTAAGTATGTTTGTGTTTCCAATGCACAATATAACTGTAACTGAGGGGTACAATTCCCTGACTGTATTAATCAAGTATGGTATCATTAAACCACTACCGTCTTATGTACTTTACTACTCGCCATACCGTACACAAGTATATGATGATGAACACTTCCCCACAATGAATCGGTTCTACACAAAGTTGTCTTTAAGTATTTATTAGCAGCAAGAATACATAATATACTTTTAATTGAATGCACTTGTAAGGCAAAGGAATGTGCGTAGGCAAATCAATAATGAATGTCCATTCTCTGGTTACGCATGAAATAAGAATACAACTTGAATATTAGGAATTATATCTAGGGGATACTGGTAGGGGGGTTCCACCGGTTGTAAGCCAGCAGGGGGAGGCAATGCTCTAATGCAAAGTCTGGGTCAGCGGGGACTCAATAGGCTCCTGGAGGCGGTATATTACTCCCTGCTCGGCAGACGAAAGGCAGCGACTGTAATCCCAGTATGCGTGCAGCACAGGTGGAAGCCGGTCAGCCTCTCCAATAGAGACGGGCTCGAATGATGCTCCTCACGGGCAGGTCCCACAGCAGTGGGTGTAGACGATTCTTCTCCGCTCCAACAGCATGGTTAAAAGCAATAAGAATAATAATCCAGCCGGAGAGGGGGTCTGCATTCCCCGGTGTAGATCCTCCGGTGCGCGGTACTCCACACCAACCAAGTTGAACTTGACTCAACCAAGCTCTGATACTCCACTATCCTATTCGCACGCGGCTATAAGTGCTCTATTTAGACACACTGTTGCTCACTTCACTTGGTCTTTGACTCGTGATGAAGGCTTACTAGTAAGGAGCGAACGATACGTTGAACAAACGTATTAGGATAAACAAGACTCTATCTTGGGGCAATACGAGCCCTACTTCACCGCACGTTGCATAGTGGGTGAGGCTTCACTTGTTACTAAGACTGAACTGAACGGACTGCGGACTGAACTACTTCTGTATTCACCTGCGCCATATTTATATGTTGGGCGAACAAACTAGTACCAGCCCCACCTCTGTCTCGTAGTCCTGGGCAGAACCGGGCATGTTGAGACAAGCCTTGACGGTAGCTTTGAACTCGACTCTGGGGGTAAGACACTGGCGCTGGTGGCACGCCATCCAATAAGAGAACGAAATATTATGGTCTGTAGTAGGTTAAAGGGATATTCCGTGTATATGTACAAAGAATACACAAGGGATATCAAACGATATACAAATATTATGCAATATATATCAATCAATAAATACATATATTCGGTTTAATCTGACCATTTGTAACAGCCGCCTCCTAATTAGTCCCACCTAATTAGCTAAACAGAGACAGATTAACCGCACTGTCCACTACTCAATGTCCGTTGTGAGGGTAGGCAGTTCACAAAGTCAGTGGTCATGGTCGTCATTAAGCGAGTCGGGGAGCCTTGGCGACTCTATCAGCCTCGCCACGGGTCGGTTGTAGGTCCGCCCTTGGACGAGCAATTCTGCCACTCTGACCTTTCCGTCGGCACCAGTGGTCACTTTGCTTACGCGGCCGGCCGGCCACGCAGCTCGGGATAGTGACTGGTCTATGGTCATGACGACTGGACGGGATGAAGGGGGGCTTAGGAGGAAGCGGGCCTGAGACTGCTTTGATCTGTGCTTGGCTGTGCCTCCTCCTCCTCCGTCTGTTTCTCTTGTTTGCTCTGTACCCCGTCTGAGGAGGGGCCGGTCCCGGCCGCCCCGTCAAGGAGTCGCTTGGGGTGCTGGGTTCGAGGTCAGCTACGTCTGAAGCGCAGCTGAGGGGGGTGGAGTTCCGAACTCCCTCTGGTGCCCACGGTTCTCTCACGGGCCTCTCGCTTAATGTCAATAGCCTCTGCTGTACGAGGGAGTGGCCGGTGTCGCTCGCCTTTGTGTGTAGGCAGCGTGTAGACGTGGGTTGACTGTCAAGTCCGTAGAGGGGGCCCTGGAGCGTCCATCCCAGTCGGGTCTGAACCGCGACTGGGCATCCTTTGGGTCCGATGTGGGCCGCCTCAATTGGGAGAATGAGGTCCGCGTGGTCGGAGCCGATGAGCAGGGTCGGTGTGGCGCCGTCGATAAGCGGTATAGGTAGTTGACGTAGATGCACATACTTGGCCATCAGCTGTGGGATGGGGTAGGTGTACTGAGACAAGCCTATGTCGTGGCTGGTGAAGACGTTGGTTATACTATACTGCTTCTCGGGCTGGTCCACCGCTGCCATCTTGAAGGAGACCTTTTCACCTTTTATGGTCTTCTGGTCCCTTCTGATGGTGCGTATGGTCATGGTATCTTTGACACCCCGCAGGCCCAACTGGGCTGCTGCGGAAGCGAGGAGGAGAGTCTTTTCAGACCCATCGTCCAGGACGGCGTAAGTGTCCAGGACCTTGTCCTCGTAGCTCAGGAGCACTCTGACCACTTTGAGGAGCACTCGGGGGGTCCCGCTCTGCTTGGGGTCTATGTGGAGCACTCCTGTTGGTTGGTTGCCTCGTCGGGCTATTCTTATCATGTTATCCTCGCACAAGAATCGGCGGTGACCGGCTTGTGGGGGGTCAGACGCAATCCACTGCTCCATTTCGGCGATGGTCAGTTCCGGGAACATGTCGCACTGGTCCAGCCAGTGTCCTCCGCGGCAGTACGTACAGTCAATCTTCCATACCTCCTTTGCCGGGGGGTTGTCACCTGTCTGTGGTGACACAGAATCTATATGGTGCGAGTCGCACCGTGACTCCCAGTGTCTGCTGTAGCAGTCGGGACACCAGGGAGCGGTCTGGTGGAACTTTGGTGCTGGTGCCACCGACTCGGCATGGTACATTACCGCGACGGGCCCACTCTGTTGTCCTGGCTGACGCCTGTTGATGTCATGCAGGACCTCCAAGTGGGTGCCACCGCACCTGCTGCACTTCTTCTTCAAGCGGCACTCAGCTGCTAGGTGGCTGCGCGCGCAGCGGAAGCAGCGGCGGTGGTCCTTGATCCACTGACTCACCTCGTCCGTGGTCAGCTTCCCGAAAGTGTCGCATTGGTACAGCCGATGTTCTCCCTCACAGTACTGGCACTCAATCTTCCACTGGTCCTCTTTCGTCGAGGGGGTGTGGTGGTTCTTGTGCTGCGGTACTGATTCGGCTTGGTGCATAACGGTCACCAACCGACGGTTATCTGTTGATCCCCGATGTCCGAGTCTTGGGCTTGGTCCACTCCATACGAACGTGTCGAGTCGTAGGCTACTGACCTCCCTGGCGAGGAACTCAGATAGGTCTAGGAGGGATGCCTCTGGACCGTTGGGGTCGCGGTGGTCTCTCTGCCGCCGAAAGCGCTCTTGTCGGGCGGGAGGGAGCTTCTCTAGTATCCTCTCTACATTAGAGTTAGCGTACAGTTCATAGATCCCCTTTTCCTTTTGGGACCCCAGCATCCCTACCAGGGACTGTACCTTGATAGAGAGGTCATCTAATGCTCTGTTGTCTCTGGCTGGGGGGAGACGGTCAATGTCTCTTATCTCCTGTATCACGTAGTCCCATATGCGTCCATAACGTTGGTCGAGGGCTACTAGAGCCGCGGTGTATGGGGTAGTAGAGCTGGAATATGCCAGCGCTATATTGTGCGCTCTGGGCACCTTCAGGTGCTTGAGTAGGATAGCATACTTGTACGGTTCATCTGGTACGTCGGACAGCATCGTCTCTAAGCACATTCGTAGCTCTGTGTACTGTGCTCTGTTCTCGTGTGTGAAGTCCGGGAACGTCGGTGTGCCAAGGTACGATGCCATGGATGACTGGCACATCGGTGAGCGTTGGGGGAGAGGCCTCCTAGGCGAGTCTCCTCTTGCGTGTCGTCTTGGGCTGGTACTTGGTGGGTACCGAAGGTCGGGTACCCAGGTGCTGTTCCTCGGGGCTGGCGGTGCGTCAAACTCACCCGTGAGTTGAGTCGGGGGTTTGTAGCGCAGGGCCTCGGGACTGACGTCTGGGCTGTACTGGACCTCCTGGTCCAGAGTACGTTGCTGCTGGTCGGGGCTGTACTGGGCCTCCTGGTCCAGAGTACGCTGCTGCTGGTCGGCTTGACATTCCTCCTCTTCCTCCTCCTCTTCCTCTGCTAGGACCTGGAGTCTTCTGTTCAGTCTCTCGGCGTGGTCCGGTTCTTCCCGGTTGCTGGGTCTCGTATGGACCGGCCGGGGAGGGGGTTCGGAGACGTGGACAGGATCCTCCTGTGGCGGGGTCCCGGGTCGCTTGGTCGGGTAGGGGAATGTGCCCTAGACCCTTGTCGTGACGATCTCCAGGAGCTCCGTGCGGAGAGAGGGGGTGTCGCCATGGTGATCAATTTGTCCATCAGCTGCGCCTGCAGCCGGTCGCGCTCTGTCTCGCGCTGGGCATGGGCGGCGTCGCGCGCTGCTTCGCGCTGGGCATTGGCGGCGTCGCGCTGCGCATTGGCTGCGGCGTGCTGCGCATCGGCGCGGCTTCTCTCAATGTTCTCTTCCGTCTGAAGGCGTCTGGTCTCCAGTTTTATGCGGTCGTCTTCACTCCTTTGTTGCGCCTGGAAGCGCTCTCGCTCGGTTGCAGAATGTTCGCGTTCACGGAGGGCTTGCGCTTGGAGTTGCGCGTGAAGGCGCTCTCGTTCGTCTGCAGCTTGTTCGCGCTCGCTCGTCTGTTGCGCTTGGAGTCGATCGCGTTCACCCTGAAGTCGATCGCGTTCGGTAGAGGCTGCCAGGGTGGCGATGAGTGCCTGTGCCAGCATCTTGTCCGCCTCGCTGGGGGAAGACGCTGGTCGAGGCGATCGGCTCCCGGCAGTACTCGTTGGAGATCCGTTCTCCTGTCGCGTACCGAGGAGATCCATCTCCTGGGTGCGCGTCTCTTCTTGTGGTGGGTCGGGTTCCGTCCCGGGAGGGCTTTCTTTATCCTGGAGCTCTCCGGGGACTACCTCGTCGACGTTGGCGGGGGGTAAAGTCATGTCATGTCCCTCCTGGTCCCCCCCGTGAGCTTGGTCAGTTACGTTAGAACCCACTGGGGCCTCTATTGGCGGGGTAGCCTGGTCGATAGGGTCGGACATAATTTTACTATCTACCTTTTCCGCGTTTACCGTCTGTAGAAAGCTAGGTAGTGTATTGGCAACGTAATCCTCTAAGTACTGAGGTGTCTGCCGTCTACGCTGCGGGCGATCTACTTTAGGAGAACCGTTTTGTGGAGTGTTCATCATAGGCCATGTCAATATTAATACCACTATATTAATATTACACTAGTTACTCTCCGGCTCGAAGGACCAATTGTAACTGAGGGGTACAATTCCCTGACTGTATTAATCAAGTATGGTATCATTAAACCACTACCGTCTTATGTACTTTACTACTGGCCATACCGTACACAAGTATATGATGATGAACACTTCCCCACAATGAATCGGTTCTACACAAAGTTGTCTTTAAGTATTTATTAGCAGCAAGAATACATAATATACTTTTAATTGAATGCACTTGTAAGGCAAAGGAATGTGCGTAGGCAAATCAATAATGAATGTCCATTCTCTGGTTACGCATGAAATAAGAATACAACTTGAATATTAGGAATTATATCTAGGGGATACTGGTAGGGGGGTTCCACCGGTTGTAAGCCAGCAGGGGGAGGCAATGCTCTAATGCAAAGTCTGGGTCAGCGGGGACTCAATAGGCTCCTGGAGGCGGTATATTACTCCCTGCTCGGCAGACGAAAGGCAGCGACTGTAATCCCAGTATGCGTGCAGCACAGGTGGAAGCCGGTCAGCCTCTCCAATAGAGACGGGCTCGAATGATGCTCCTCACGGGCAGGTCCCACAGCAGTGGGTGTAGACGATTCTTCTCCGCTCCAACAGCATGGTTAAAAGCAATAAGAATAATAATCCAGCCGGAGAGGGGGTCTGCATTCCCCGGTGTAGATCCTCCGGTGCGCGGTACTCCACACCAACCAAGTTGAACTTGACGTTACTCAACCAAGCTCTGATACTCCACTATCCTATTCGCACGCGGCTATAAGTGCTCTATTTAGACACACTGTTGCTCACTTCACTTGGTCTTTGACTCGTGATGAAGGCTTACTAGTAAGGAGCGAACGATACGTTGAACAAACGTATTAGGATAAACAAGACTCTATCTTGGGGCAATACGAGCCCTACTTCACCGCACGTTGCATAGTGGGTGAGGCTTCACTTGTTACTAAGACTGAACTGAACGGACTGCGGACTGAACTACTTCTGTATTCACCTGCGCCATATTTATATGTTGGGCGAACAAACTAGTACCAGCCCCACCTCTGTCTCGTAGTCCTGGGCAGAACCGGGCATGTTGAGACAAGCCTTGACGGTAGCTTTGAACTCGACTCTGGGGGTAAGACACTGGCGCTGGTGGCACGCCATCCAATAAGAGAACGAAATATTATGGTCTGTAGTAGGTTAAAGGGATATTCCGTGTATATGTACAAAGAATACACAAGGGATATCAAACGATATACAAATATTATGCAATATATATCAATCAATAAATACATATATTCGGTTTAATCTGACCCTTTGTAACAATAACATTAATATATAAAAGAAAAATTATCGTTTTCCTGAACAGGAAGTGACTCACTGAGCATAGCCGCATTTCTCCTAGCGGCTCCTAGCCGTATTTCTCGCCCGGGCTAGACGCAATAACGCTCTGAGTGCGTCATCGCTGTATCCGTCGCAGCCAATCAGTGCGTAACGCGCTGTGCGTTGAAATATGATGTATTATGTTGGAAACCGGGCGCGATTTGAAGCGGTCTAGGCAAGCATCCATAGCAGCATCAAGAATTTCCGTAGCCGAATTTCGCGGAGACGCTCTCTGATTGGCCGACGTCAGTTTTTTTTTCCGTAGCCGCATTTCGCGGAGACGCTCTCTGATTGGCCGACGCCAGTGTCTAGGTTAGGTTTCTAGGTTCGTAGATAGTTGTGTTGTTGTGAGATGCAGCTATTTGTCTTAGAGCGTGACTGAGTTCTTTCGACGGTTAGGCTTAGGCACTCTTTCAAAGTTGGTTAAGGTTAGAGTTTGTCTTAGAGCGTGACGATAGAACGCCAGGTAGTTTGCAGTCTGTTCGACGCGGCAAGTACTTGTGTTGTGTGGTGCTAACAGCTAACACTTGGCTAACAAGCTATATGGCGGATGCAGTCTGGACAGTGGACAGTGGTCTGGAATACATCAACAGTGGATTATACACTTTATCAAGCCCTCCTGCCCTGGACGTTTGACTAAACAGTAAGTCTCTCTCGCTCTCTCTCTCTCTCGCTCTCGCTACACAGCTGTCTCTGAGAAATGCGGCTACGGAATTGCTTGCTGAGACGATAATAGGCTAGCGATTCAAAACGCGCTGCTGTGTTGTGAACTATAACATTAATTTAGCTGCTGCTGATGCATAATGAATGAATGGTGAGTTGTTTAAAATGACAACATACATGTGTTAATTATTTTATTGGATTGATCCGAGAGACAGAGAGAGAGATTGCTCCAGAGCATCTCAGAGCATTACATTTTCAACTCGACCTAACGTGCGACCCACCAGGCTGCGATTGTACCAGCCGCTACTGTACACAGCATTTATATAAATAAACTTCATGGCTCATCTCCTACTATGCGTATTCAGTAGGTGGTGTGCAAGAGGCAACTACCCATGTGACCTGAGGATACTAGATACAACAATATTTTGAAATCTTAAATTGCAAAAACAAAATAATCGACAGATTAATTGACAACAAAATAATCGTTAGTTGCAGCCCTAACACACACACATACACTTGAGCCCATCAGCTCCATGTGTGAGGCACCTGAAGAGTGATTGCATCTGAGTGACATCATCCTATAATTCAGATATGCACATCACTCTCTCTGTCTCTCTCTCTCCGTTGCACACACAAACACACAAACACACAAGCACACACACATACACTCTCAGGAGACAGTAAAATAAATCATGAGGCTTTGAACAAAGAGATAGGTATTTTCACCGCAGTGGGAAACTCTTTCCATCACTTGCCGTATACAGTAATAAGGACACGTCTCATTTTGACAGATCTAAGTGCTCTAACTGAGGACCGAGTGCTCCGTCTGAGACGTGAAGCCCGTGGAGTAACCATGGAGACCTATAGGGTTGCTGAGCAGATTAAAGGTCCAATTATTATCCAATTATAAACAAGTATAACCCCACCACCAAAAATTATAATAGTAGAATTTAGAAATGGATACATGTTTTCATTCTCTAGTTGACTGACTGAGCTCTTGATACAAGGACTAACACTAGACAACATGCTGTCATTCTCTAGTTGACTGAATGAGCTCTATACAATGACTAACACTAGACAACATGTTGTCATTCTCTAGGTGACTGATCAATTATTTTATAAACATACATCTGCATAAAGCAAGCATATACAGTATGTCCACTTCAATGTTGATAAGCGTATTAAACACTTGAAGAATATCCATTTAAGATACATTTTGAACAGATCAAATATGCCATATGTGATTAATCATGATTAACTCTGGACACTAATGCGATTAAATATTTTAATCGATTGACAGCCCTAATATATATATTATACTGTATTATACAGTGGGGCTTCATAAGTTTGAACGGGGATCCTGTATAATAAATAAACAAACAGTCAGCTAGTCTTCCAGTGGGTCCAGATATAACATGTACAGGTGGAGTCTTATTCTCTAGCTGTTTGACTCGGCTCTTGATTTTCATGAGACTTGAAGAGGTAATTTTGCATTATTGCATGTTAAGTAACGTTGTCTCTGTCTGACAGAAACAAACAACTAGATTAGAACAATCAATTTGGCCAAACCTTAAAATGTTAAAATGTTCTTAACGTCTAACATTAGCCCATTATCTACACTAGACATACACAGATCTTCCTCGCTGTTTGCTTGGTTTTTGTTAGCAGTGTTTGGTTTCACAGCAGTGTGTATTTGACCATATTTGTGTACAAAGCATTTCATGTTTCCAATCCCAAGGGACTGTAAATGGAAATGAGCGGATTGTTAAATATAGTGTAATACAGCATTTCTTTGTGTTTACTAGGCGCAGTCTCTGATCAAATAATGAATACATAAAATGAGAAATTACGGAACAGCATCACACAATATCCACCTAATATCTCCCCGCTGGTTTGAGGATAGTAATTTATTTTTCCCCATGTTAACTTCTATTCAAACTGGATTATCGTAAATGGACTGCATTTATATAACGCTTTTATTCACACATTGACGGCGGAGGCGACCATGCAAGGTGCCAACCTGCTCATCGGGAGCAGTTAGGGATTAAGTGTCTTGCTCAAGGACACTTTGACACACAGCCCAAGAGGAGCCGGAATCAAACCAGGAACCTTCACATTACCAGATGACCACTGGCCACAGTTAGTTTCATGGTGGAGGACCAGTGTCATTATTAAAATAATATGTATATATTATATATAATATGAAATCAATTTGAAATGGATAGTTGCCAAGGTAACACACTGATTTAAGATTCAAGAGGTTTACTCGTCACATACTGTACATATAGTGAAATGAAGGTGGCCATGCCCGCTTTGATTGTGCAAAAAATACAAATAATAATAGAATAATATAGAATAGATAATAAAATAGACATGATAAAAAGTACTAAGATAAAATACAATACAATGCTAAGCTTACGAATTAAAAGATAATGGTTCCTATATACACTACTGATGTCACCATTGTAAATATTAAAGGAACATGCCAACATTATGAGAAATGCTCTTACTGTGTGTGTCAGGCAAGCAGTTAGATACCAATTCCCTTTCTGTGCGTTCAGTAGAAACCTATCCGGCTGCAATCTATGCTAGCCAGCTAGTGAGGGTATTGCATCAAAGGACCATACCAGTCTAATTTGGACTTATCACCATTAGCAGAGGGTGCCCCTATCTTCAACAAATGTGTATACAACATATATATATGACGAGCAGGTGCTCAGGAAGGCGTCATCGATTAGAGCGGACAGCTCTCACCCCCTAAATCCGGAGTATCAATTATTGCCTTCCGGCCAACGTTTGGAGACCCCTGCAGCTAAAAGCAATAGATACAAAATATAATTTCTACCTACCTCCATTCGTGCCATCAATGGAGGAGGCAGGAGAGGGCAGCTTTGAGGTGGGGGGGGGGGGGGGGGGTTGTGATTGCTTGTTTGACTGTTGTCATGATCTGATCCTGCGACTGTTCTTCTTGTTATGTATGTTTGCTGTGTTTATTTTTTTTGGAGCTCCTATTTATCTGCTGTAACATGAATGGCCCAGTTTGGGACATACTAATAAACTGGACCTTGACCTATACAGTGAGTAGATCTCAGCCTAAAGAAAATTTCATTCACTGCTATACATGTTATATTCATGAGTGTAAAAACTGTCTATACGAGACTTGAAAGTTGCTAGGTAAGAAATTCAGTTTGGAAAATCACTATGTCATTTTATGTCATCTAAAATGATTGTATTACTCAAATAGAAGCCATTCATAAATCACCTCTACTTACAGAGTGGTCAGAGTTCTGGACGGGGTCTGAGCGAACTGGGAAGCTTGTGAAAATGTATTTGTTCTCTTATTCTTATTTGTGTTTAACTACCACAGCCTTGAACCTACGCAATGCACAGTGGTGGAAGAAGTACACAGTTCCTTTACTTAAGTAAAAGTAGAAATACTCAGCAGCAGTTCTTCCAGCAGACACACACAGCAGGCAGCAGTGCACCAGCCAGGTGAAGTGGAGAGATAACGTCACTGCAAACAATGCCAGCCATAATGTTTGTAAGCATGAATGGACTTGGTTTGAATGAATGAATGAACACCACAGCTACATTGGACCAGTCACAGTGGACAGACCATATGTGTTTTGTGTGTTTATAGCACAAGTGCTAGTTTCCAACACTAGTCCATTGAGGCTTTTCTAAAAGATAGAATAAAATGAACATTATAATACAGAATAAAAATCACAAATCAGAACAAATAGTTACCAGAAGAAGAGTCCATGATCACAACAACAAAACCAGCTCACATAATGTGAGCACTGCTGCTTTGATTTCAGCCATACTTTTAGTCCTCGGTTGAAGACGTTGGCATTGGACTCCAGTTTTAAGCCACTAGGCAGTTTCAAAGCTGCATTCCACAGCTCTGGTGTGGGAACATATTGTGAGAGAGGAGAACCCATTCAAGCCGGTATGTTCAACTTTGTTTAAAAACAGTGGCAATGAAAAGTGGCAATACAACCAACCTGCAAGCTCATCTAAAACATAATTATCCCATCCAGTTTTCCCAGCTGGGAACAAAAACTACAGTTGGAGATGGAGAGGGAACCCCTTCCCGGCAGTTGGCTATTAAAGATGCCTTTACCCCACAATGCACATATAGAGGTAACAGCACAAAATGGAGCACGCTCACAGATGGTGTAATAATAATAATAATAATAATAATAATAATAATAATAATAATAATAATAATAATAATAATAATAATAATAATAATAATAATAATAATAATAATAATAATAATAATAATAATAATTTGTATAGCACCTTTCATACAGAAACTGCAGCTCAAAGTGCTTCACAACAGAAAAAAGACAGGCATAAAATTAGCACATAAAGTGCAGACATATAAAATCACAGTCTTTCACATTATGATCTAACATCCCAACAGGCAACCTTGTTTATGGTTTGATTCAGTTTTAAATAGACAATAATAAAAAGAGTAAGATAAAATAGACAGAGTAAAATAGTGCAATAGTGCAGTGCAATACAATAGTAGAATAGAATAGATCAAATCTATATATATATTTTTTATACAGTGCAATAAAATAGTTCTGGATTACTGTTCAACAGTTCAAAGTCGTCTTTTCCTTCTCTGTTTGGTATCCACAGTTTACCCTTCGAACCTCCCACTCAGGGCAAACCTCCCTCTCAGGGCGCAGTTCCCTCTCTCAGGGTGCAGTTCTAGGCCTGGGTCCTACACAGTTTTAAAGCCCAACGGTCTCTTGTTTGATACCCACACAGCTTGAATTGAATTGAATTGAATTGAAATCTTTATTTCGAACATGCAATGAATACAAACAAACAATAACAAAAGCAAAACACAACTCAATCTACATGTTCGAAAAGGAGTAGGAAGAAGTATACACTTATTTAATCCTACCCCTTTTCCACTACTCAAATGAGTGTACTATTTTAAAACATAAAAAAGAAAAGAAAAAAAAATATATATATGCAAAACAAAAAAACAAAAACTATGTAAAACATGAAAGAAATAAAATAAAAATGTAAACACCCGTGAATATCAAGTCCCTTCCTCATCCCTGTACCTTGTGAACATAATTTCCTTATACATCAGTTTGAATTGTCTCATGTTTGGACATTGCTTTAGCACCACATTTAGACTGTTCCACAGTTTCACTCCACATATCGAGATGCAGTGTCTTCTCATGGTAGTGCGTACATTTAGCACTTTTAAATTGTGTTCTCCCCTCAGATTATAACCCCCCTCCCTATCAAAGAACAATTCTTGAATGTTTCTTGGAAGTGCATGACTTTTTGCTTTATACATTAATTGTGCCGTTTAAAATTCCACAAGATCATTTAACTTCAATGTCTTTGACTCCAAAAACAATATGTTAGTGTGATCACGATAACCTGCAATGTGAACTATCCTTATGGCCCTTTTTTGGAGTATAAAAAGTGGTTGTAGTGTAGACTTATAATTGTTTCCCCAGACTTCAGCACAGTAATTAAAATATGGTAAAACTAGTGAACAGTAGATAATGTAGAGTGATTTTCTATCCAGAATGTGCTTTACTTTACTCATGACTGAAATGCTTCGTGAGAGTTTAGATTGGACATGTTT
Organism: Notolepis coatsorum; assembly: GCF_963971535.1. Classification (NCBI taxonomy): domain Eukaryota; kingdom Metazoa; phylum Chordata; class Actinopteri; order Aulopiformes; family Paralepididae; genus Notolepis; species Notolepis coatsorum. Next base: position 58,748,491 of record NC_140179.1, on the reverse strand, counting down.
TATGTGAGGTTTCCAACAGATTTTATGGTCTATTATTACACCTAGGAATTTATTTTCATAAACTCTTTCAATAATCACATAATTTATTTTAACTTGTACCTGAGTATCCAATCTACAGTTTCCAAACAACATAATTTTAGTTTTGCTCAAGTTCAATGATAATTTGTTTCTATCAAACCATTCCTTCAATTTCTTCATTTCAAATGTGATGACCTCTAGAAGCTGCTGGACATTCTTACCAGAAAAAAAATTATTAGTGTCATCCGCAAATAAAATACATTTAAATATATTGGATACTTTACATATCTCGTTAATGTACAAAATGAACAGTTTTGGACCCAACACTGACCCCTGGGGGACACCACAAGCAATGTCCAAACATTCAGATTTATAATCTCTCATTGTCACAAATTGTTGTCTTTTATTTAGATAGCTTCGCACCCAGTCCAATACTACCCCCCTGATCCCATATCTCTCCAATTTCCTGATTAATATATCATGATTAATAGTATCAAATGCTTTTTTTTAGGTCAATGAATACTCCATCTACATGTTTTTTTTTTATCTATGGAATTTGTGATTTTTTCAATGAGTTCTATTAATGCTAGTGATGTTGACCGGTGTGTTCTGAATCCATACTGGCTATCGGTGAGTAAATTATGTTTATCAATGAATTTATCGAATCTGTTGTTGAAGAGTTTTTCTAATATTTTTGAAAACTGAGGAAGTAGAGAAACAGGCCTATAATTTGTGAAGTGGTGTTTATCTCCAGTCTTGAACAGAGGTATGACTTTTGCTATTTTCATTTTATTCTGAAATCGACCAGTTTTGAATGATAAATTGCAGATGTGCGTGAGTGGTTTTGAAATCCCACTAATGACATTTTTTACTATTTTCATATCTATTTCATTACTGTCTGTAGATGTCTTGTTTTTACATTTATTAGTAGTTTCTATAATTTCATTTTCATCTACCACTTCCAGAAATATTGAACTAGGATTTCTTTCAATATAATTGTCTTTTATGTCTTCAGGAGTCACTGGATCTGGGATTTCCCCCGCTAATTCTGGTCCAATATTTACAAAAAATGTATTAAAGTTGTTAACCACATCATCCATATTGCTAATAGTTTGATCATTTTCCATAAAATACTGAGGATAGTTTATTTGTCTTGATCCATTCCTGATAATGCCATTTAATATCTTCCAAACACCTTTAATATTATATTTGTTGTTATCTAATATTCTACTATAATGATCCTTCTTACATCTTCTCATAATATTAGTCAACTTATTTTTATATTTCTTATATTTATTTTCTGCCTCTTTAGTTCTGTTTTATAAATTCTCTATATCGTTTTTTTTCCTTTTTACATGCATTCTGTAATCCCCTTGTGATCCATGGGCTGTCTGAGTGTTTATGTTTACTGCTATATTCTTTTATTGGACAATGTTTGTGATATAATAAGTTAAATATAGATAAGAATGTTTCATATGCTTTATCAGTGTCTTCCTCTTTATATACTATCTCCCAATTTTGTAGTAGCAAATCATTTTTGAAAGCGTTCATTGATTCTTCAGTCCTTACTCGTTTAAATTGTAGTTTATTGTCCTGCTTGTTTTCTGTGTAGTTGTTGTCATAAACTGTAAAAACTGGTAAATGGTCGCTGATGTCATTTATTAGTAATCCACTCACTGTATTGTTTTCTATAATGTTCGTAAATATATTGTCTATCAGAGTGGCACAATGGGATATGATTCGGCTGGGTCTTGTGATTTTTGGATAAAGGCTCAAACTATACAATGTGTTGATGAATTCCTCAGTCATTTTATGTTTGTTTGGATTTAAAAGATCAATGTTAAAATCCCCACAGATGAAAATAGCCTTTTGATTATTGTTTATATACATTTCTTCCATCCAGTCCTTAAAAACTTCAATATTTTCACCTGGTACTCTATATATACAGCTCACAATTATATTTTCCTTTTTTTCTACACATATTTCTATTGTTATACATTCTAATAAATTATCAATCACATTTGTCATTCTTTCTACAATCTTATAATTCAAGTTATTATCCACAGCCACTCCTCCTCCACTCTTTTTTTTCTGTTCATATAGTTGAGTTCATATCCGACCATTTCAAAATCCATTCCCTTTTCCTCGTTCATCCAAGTTTCTGAAATGGCAATTATGTTAAATGGTTGTATAAACTGGTTTAAATATTCCTTAATGCTGTTAAAGTTTGCGTACAGACTTCTTGAATTGAAGTGAATTATTGATAGTTTGTTAACTGTCTTAATTGTCCGGTTGTACTGATCTTCAGTATAGTAGCAGCAGTTGTCGTTGATGTTGAAGAATAGATTATTGTCTGGGTCAATATCATTTTCTATATCCTGTAGATTGTGCTCAGTGTATTCAAATGTTTTGAGTTTAATTTTTTCGTGTTCAAGAATCCACTGTGTCAAATCCACATCATCTCCAGATATAGGTGAATTGATTATTTCCGTAGGCCTATGCGTCATGGTTGTAAGTTGTGTAATTGTGTCCAGTGTGTCTCTATTACCTTACAGTCCCGTCACGATGTTTATTGGTATTTTGTCCAGCTCCTCCATGTTTCTGATGACGAGTAGCACTTTGGCCTCATCCGGTGGTCCATTCAGCTTGATGAATACTTTGCAGCTTAATACCGGACAGTTGTAATAAAAAGTAATAGAGTAAAATAATACAGTGCAATAAAATAGTAGAATAGAATAGATAGTAAAATTATGCAATAGAATGGACAGTAAAATAGTGCTACAGTACAATCAACAGCGGAGTGTATTAGAAGGCTATGGTGAAGAGGTACGTTTTTAGCTTATTTTTGGTCCTGTTCCATTTAGTGCTTTGTATATAAGGAGGAGGACCTTGAAATCAATTCTAAATGTTACCGGAAGCCAGTGTAGGTTAGCTAATACTGGACTGATGTGGTCTCTCCTCTTGGTTCTAGTTAGTAGCCTAGCTGCCGAGTTTTGAATGAGTTGGAGTCGTTCTGTGTTTTTTTTTGGGAGGCCAGTGAGGAGTGCATTACAGTAGTCAAGTCGGCTTGAGATAAAGGCATCTCACTATACAGCCAAAGAGATGCAGCCATTCAACACATTTAAAATAAATTCTTTTGACAGGCAGAATGAATTGCCAAAGAAAACGTACATCTCCCAAACTACCAACGTACGTCTCCTACAACAAAGTGAAAGATGACATTTGAAGGAGATAAAAGATGTCTCCTTTTAGGCGGCGGCTACATTGATCTGTTGTATCTGTCTTGATTTTTAATACATTTTCAATGAGTAGTATTTATTCTTTGGACAGGGTTGCCGCTGAGAGAAATCGGGTGTTTTTCAATGTATGTGATGTATAGATTGGGGGGAGATGATAGCATCTAACGGTGCCAGGTCAGCAGTGGAGGTTTCTCCATGACAACACGTGAAATTCAAATTCATTATATATATTTTTTAATTATTATTATTATTATTTTTATATTTATTAGAAATGTTTTCCTCTGTAAAAAAAAATGCCAGTGATTTTTTTTTTTTCAAAAATGGCCAAAAGTGACAGTTCTGAGGTCAGAACTGCAGTCAGTCATGGCTAGCTGTCAATCACTCAAGTGCAAGTTTCACTGCACGGGTTGATATTTTTATATTATCCAATCAAAATAGGCTATTAACGTCATCTAAACATGGTCCGTGCATTTAAACTCTTGCCATTGAATGGGGGATTGAATGATTGACAGCCTTGAAATCCAATCAGAGAATGGTGCCAACTCTGCGGCTCTGCAGCTACACGGAGGTTGAATGATTGACAGCCTTGAAATCCAATCAGAGAATGGTGCCAACTCTGCGGCTCTGCAGCTACATGGAGGGGCTGCGTCATCCCCTCGCGGGATTGATTGATTGATTGAACATTTTATTAACAGAGCGGCCACGTTTGAAACCTCTATATTAGTGTATCTAACATTTAGCACTTTAATAGCAACTTATTTTTCGCCGGCGGGACATTTACTGAGGACCAGCACAAAGTGTGGATATTATGATTTAACAAGTCTATCTGTCCAGGACGATGACAACATTATTGCAGGTAAGCAGGCAGCCTAGCCGTTTCTAGCTTGGATGCTAATAACTACTAACGTTATCACGCTAGCTTGGATGCTAACTAACGTAATTAAGCTGGTCATGGTTCATGGTGAGCTGTTTGTGTTATAACGAGACAGCAAATTAATGAATGAATGAAAACTTTATTTAACAGATTGCAGAATGGGTACAATACAGTACGGCTCAATACACACAATTGTTAAGGGGATGCAGACCAGAGAAAGACTTTCGTCTTGTTTACATCAGGGTCCCTCATTTTCAATTCATATTGACATTTATGACATACACAACATACATGACATTTATGGCATATGAACTAAATAGCCCGCCGTGGCATTGCCTGTTTAATACACCAAGAACCATGTCGCGGGCAGCGGGTAGCTTGCCCCCGCTTGCGTTTCTAATCAAATATTAATATCGCCGCGGGGAGGGGGGGGGCATAATCCCACGGGACAATGGGATTGACCGATATGTTTACCAATATTCCAATGTACAGTTTTTCTGTACCATTGACTCAGAATGGTCTGTTTTATTGAAATCGTCACAGCAGTATAGTTTGTTTATACTGTGTGTGTGTGTGTACTGGAATGAGTGCATGTGGGATTGATGTGGTGATAATTGTGTCTTGGCAGTAAAGCTGTGAGTGTTGGGGAAGTGTTATTTCTGAGCATAAAATAGAACGTGGCTAGATTTTTTGTGTAGTTCTGAAAGGTTGTAGCAGGGAAGTGTGAGAGTGCAGTACAGTGGTGAGTCCAGGGTGGACATTTACCATGCATTTTATAAGCTATTTTTGCATATAATTGCAAAGAAATTGCATGTAGATGTGTTTGAAACAGTGAGGATGAGAAATGGTCTGATCTTGCTGTATACAAATAGTTTTTGATTTGCCTTCTTGACTAAGCTATTATTGTGATGTGTGTAAGTGAGGTGTGTGTCAAGAGTTACTCAAAGGTATTTACTACTAGTGCCTGTTGTCTTTAACTGTAGTGTCTGTCTGCTGTCTTCATAACCACACTGTGTCTGTACTTCTTTATTACAATTTTTTATCTCTCCCGTCCTCCCCAATTTTTGAACTCACCAGCCACTACTGACACACACATTGGGGGATGTTTTATAAATATAATATAATAATTTGTGCTTCACCTAAAAACTTGGTCAGCAGCCTCCACTGCAGGTCAGAGAGGTCGAAATGTGCATGGCTTAGCAGAGGGTGGTGGAAGAAGCGGTTCAGAGGCAGGAGGCAGGCCGTGTTAGCAGGGCAGAATGTTTACATTCCTATCAAGAACATCAACAAGCTGATACAGGCACAGGAGCGAGGGAGGGAGGTTTGACATCATTAACACTTTGAATGCCCAGCAGGGGGCGCACATTTAGTGCTTGAATGCCCACATCCACTTCAATGTTAGCATTAATATCGCCTAATCTATGTTTTAAATTATGGCTATGTGTCTAATCTGCCCGTCGCATTATCAAGGACCTATTTCCAGTCAACATTGTCGAAGCAGATTGTTTTTTTATCGCTTCATTTCCATTTCATAGCATTTAGAAAACCCCTCGTTTTCACGAAAAAAAGAGGATTCCATGATAATCGCCCCGTACTGTAATATTCTAGAACGTTGTCATTTGTCTGCCTATTTATGAATCGCTAGATTATCGATAGTATATGTGTACGTGTGCACGCTAGTGCCGCACGCTGAAAATCGATTCTCTCAGTTCCTGATCGCTCTTAGAGTCAAACAGCCATATCACAAAAAAAATTAAAAGCTTATATCTCCGTGAAAACGGGTCTGATTATCCTAATACTGGTCAAATAGATTCCTTACCTGAGATCAGATGGTATCCAAATGGTTTTTTGAATTCCTGATCGCCATTCCGAAAATCGATCCTTTTATTGATCCACCGTGTATACTGTAAAAACACATAATCCCGCTGCTTTGAGGGTCCAGCATGAAGCTGATCGACCCCGGTTACATGAGTGAGAAGTAAATTGTGGAGTCCGGGTCTTTTTTTCTCATGCCTTTTCATTGAGTCCAATCCAAAAGGGTAAATTACCATCTGGGAAACGATAGGGGGCGCCTTTTTCACATCTGAGCGCCTGGGGTGGCTGATATTCCAACGGTAGACTCGGTTGATGAAATATGAATTCAGATCGCTAATAAAAAAAAATACAAAAAATATTCTTGTTATGGGCATTCAACCCGCGGGGGGTAAACCCGAAAACTCGGGTTGGGCATCCAAAGTGTTAATGAAACAAACGTTTTGAAATGTCTTTAAAGGTTAAAGCTGTTGTCAGGGCAGCGGCACATAGTAACCAGAAGAGGGGCGGGGCCGTCGTTGCTATGACGGAGATCATATAAATCGAACAGTTTTTCCGGGTAAGGGCAGACCAAAGAAACGAATCCCACGGGAGAGGAGACACCATCAGAGACTTTCAGAGACCCCCTCCTCTCATCACAGAGAGGGGGAGGGGGAGGATGCCACATCATCATTAGCTTCGGCTAACACGAGGAGGGTTTTGGCTAACGACAGGCCTGAGCCACTATTGGACTGATAGCAATGACAATACAATATGATAACATCTGAGATGAGGGTTCTGTTTATTTAATAAACAACGCTCTTTCAAGAAAGGTATGCTGTCTGAGGGTCGAATTCTTATGGAGGTGGTGAATACTTATGCTGTGGATTGCACTAACGGGGAATGATAAGATTGTGCAGCCAGTATGAGAAGACGTCGCGGGGGAGTAAAATACACAACGCAGAGTCAGTGGATGGAAATGAGAACACAAGCCAAACAGACGAAGATGTGATACCGGCTGATTGATCAGAATCTAACACCGCTGTGTCTGTCTCTGCCAGATTTGTCTCAGTTTTGACTGACAAAAAAGTTAGCACAGGGTGAACTTTTGGAACGGACGAATACGTTACCAGATGCAAAGTTTTCGTTTTTTGTGTTTTTTGGCACTTTGTAGGAATCTTGTCAACACCTTCAACCTGAGCTGGATAAAGAAGAGAGACCTGATAAATGATCAGGGGCATCTGAGATTTCAGGGGGGGCACGTGCCCCTGGTGCAGTGGTAAAATCGCCACTGCTGAGAAGGCACAGAAGGCTAATAATCTCCCCCAACACAGTTCAGTACCAGTGAGTGATGGATAAATCACTGATAGTCGAGTTAACCTCTTAACCATTTTTGTTTTTGACGATTGCATACCTTTCTTGCAAAGCTTTACTTTTATACTTTATACTTATAGCACATGCATGAGTATGGTCTATTTTTAAAGGTTACATTCTGAAGTTGCTAACACAATCCCTTTGAGTGCTAATGAAATAGAGTAACAGAGGTTTGAACACACTGAAGTAAAAGTTGTGTGTACTCACATTTCTGTTTAGTGGTTGCCAGATGCCTGTCAGGACAAAGGACGGAGCAGACGCTCCTTGACTACAACGGTGGTCAATCCTTTTCGCCATCAGCGGTGATTGGTCAGTTCAGGACAGTTTACAGTCGTATGTGGTCACTTGACGGAGCGGCCTGTCAAATGACGCTCGCCGGATATTACATCTTGTAACTCGAGACCTGAATCACGCAATAGGTTGAGTGTGGTGGCGGCCGAATGGTGTCAAATTCAACTTTCGAACGGTGTATTGGATGATCGGCAAAAAAATGCAGCCCTGAGACGGCAGACGAGCACAAAGTGCCGCGAGTGTCCGATGTTTAAGAGGTTAATATGCAACACAAAATATATCAAGGGTTCATTAATAAGTTAATATTCAACACAAAATGTTGAATATTCTTAAGTGTAACTGAGGGGTACAATTCCCTGACTGTATTAATCAAGTATTGGTATCATTAAACCACTACCGTATTATGTACATTACTGGCCTTACTGTACACAAGTATATGATGAGAACTTCTCCACAATAACACGGTTTCCACACAAATACTCGTTTAGAATATTTATTACATCAAAAGGGTATTATTACATTACTTTAATTGCGCTTATAAGGCAAATAGAATGTGCATAGGCAAATCAATAATGAATATTAGTAATTATCTATGGTACTCAGGAGAGATACTGGAGATACTGAAAGGGGGGTACTACCGGTTGTAAGCCAGCAGGGGGAGGCAATGCTCTATACAAAGTCAAGGGTCCACGGAGGCGATATCACCCCTGTGTTAGCGAGGAAAGCAGCAGCTGTAATCCTAGGGTGCGCGCCGCAGATGAAGCCGTGGAGTCTCTGCTCCGACAGAGACGGGCTCGAGTGATGTCCTCACGGGCCTGTGTAGATCCCACAGTAGCAGCGGGGTAGGCGGTTCTCTGCTCCAGCAGCCACAGTCAAAGCAATAATCCTGCCGGAAGGTGGCTCTGCAATCACCGGTGTAGGTATCCTCCGTGGTGCACGGTAGTTCACAGTTGAACTTGACGTTACTATCCTTATTAGCATGCGGCAATAAGTGCTCTATGTAGACACACAATTACCCACTTCACGTGGTCTTTGACTCGTAATGAAGGCTTTTACTAGTAGGGAGCGAACGATACGTTAAACAAACGTAGTAGGATAACACGAGACTCTATCTTGGGGCGATGCGAGCCCTACTCTGCCCACGTTGCGTAGTGGGGAGAGACGTCACTTGGATAACTGGAACTGAACGAGACTGAACGGGACAAGGGACTAAGAGGAATTCTACATTTCTTGCGCCCTATTTATATGCACAGTGAACAAATAGTACCATTCGTATTTCGGTAGCCGTATTCCTACGCGGAACCGGGGCTAGTTGGGACATGTTCGTCGGCACTATTGAACTTGACTCAAGGGGCCTGTCTGCTGGCGCCAGGTTCTTGTCCAATGAGAGAATGAACTATTATGGGCTGTAGTAGACTAAAGGGATATTCAGTGTATATGTACAAAGAATATACAAGGGATATCAAACGATATACAAATATTATGCAATATATATCAATCAATAAATATATATATTCGGTTTAATCTGACCCTTTGTAACAGCCGCCCCCTAATTAGTCCCACCTAATTAGCTAAGCAGAGACAGATTAACCGCACTGTCCACTACTCAATGTCCGTTGTGAGGGGTCGGTCAGTTCACAAAGTCATGGGTCATGGTCGTCATTAAGCGAGTCGGGGAGCCTTGGCGACTCGATCAGCCTCGTCACGGGTCGGTTGTAGGTCCGCCCTTGGCCGAGCACTTCTGCCACTCTGACCTTTCCGTCGGCACCAGTGGTCACTTTGCTTACGCGGCCGGCCGGCCACGCAGCTCGGGGTAGTGACTGGTCTATGGTCATGACGACTGGACGGGATGAAGGGGGGCTTAGGAGGAAGCGGGCCTGAGACTGCTTTGATCTGTGCTTGGCTGTGCTTTCTCCTCCTCCGTCTGTTTCTCTTGTTTGCTCTGTACCCCATCTGAGGAGGGGCCGGTCCCGGCCGCCCCGTCAAGGAGTCGCTTGGGGTGCTGAGTTCGAGGTCAGCTACGTCTGAAGCGCAGCTGAGGGGGGTGGAGTTCCGAACTCCCTCTGGTACCCACGGTTCTCTCACGGGCCTCTCACTTAATGTCAATAGCCTCTGCTGTACGGGGGAGAGGCCGGTGTCGCTCGCCTCTGTGTGTAGGCAGCGTGTAGACGTGGGTTGACTGTCAAGTCCGTAGAGGGAGCCCTGGAGCGTCCATCCCAGTCGGGTCTGAACCGCGACTGGGCATCCTTTGGGTCCGACGTGGGCCGCCTCAATTGGGAGAATGAGGTCCGCGTGGTCGGAACCGATGAGCAGGGTCGGTGTGGCGCCGTCGATAAGCGGTATGGGTAGTTGACGTAGGTGCACATACTTAGCCATCAGCTGTGGGATGGGGTAGGTGTACTGAGACAGGCCTATGTCGTGGCTGGTGAAGACGTTAGTTATACTATACTGCTTCTCGGGCTGGTCCACCGCTGCTATCTTGAAGGAGACCCTTTCACCCTTTATGGTCTTCTGGTCCCTTCTGATGGTGCGTATGGTCATTGTATCTTTGACACCTCGCAGGCCCAACTGGGCTGCTGCGGAAGCGAGGAGGAGAGTCTTTTCAGACCCATCGTCCAGGACGGCGTAAGTGTCCAGGACCTTGTCCTCGTAGCTCAGGAGCACTCTGACCACTTTGAGGAGCACACGGGGGGTCCCGCTATGCTGGTCAATATGGAGCACTCCTGTTGGTTGGTTGCCTTGGACCTTCTGGTGGGCTCCGCACAGTGCTGCGCGGTAAGCGGCGCCCGCCTGGGCCGCCCCTGCGTGGTAAGCGGCGCCCGCCTGGGCCGCCTCACGCCACTTGTCCACTTGGACGGGGTTCAGTGTCTTATATTCGGCGCACTGTGCCAGCCAGTGTCCGCCGTCGCAGTAGGTACAGTAGGGAGCGGTCTGGTGGCTCTTCGGTACTGGTGCCACCGCCTCGGCATGGTACATCACCGCGACGGGCCCACTCTGTTGTCCTGGCTGACGCCTGTTGATGTCATGCAGGACCTCCAAGTGGGTGCCACCGCACCTGCTGCACTTCTTCTTCAAGCGGCACTCAGCTGCTAGGTGGCTGCGCGCGCAGCGGAAGCAGCGGCGGTGGTCCTTGACCCACTGACTCACATCATCCGTGGTCAGCTTCTTGAAATCTTCGCACTGATACAGCCGATGTTCTCCCTCACAGTACTGGCACTCAATCTTCCACTGGTCCTCTTTCGTCGAGGGGGTGTTGTGGTTCTTGTGTGGTACTGATTCGGCTTGGTGCATAACGGTCACCAACCGGCGGTTATCCGTTTGTCCCCGAGGTCCGAGTCTTGGGCTTGGTCCACTCCATACGAACGTGTCGAGTCGTAGGCTACTGACCTCCCTGGCGAGGAACTCAGATAGGTCTAGGAGGGATGCCTCTGGACCGTTGGGGTCGCGGTAGTCTCTCTGCCGCCTGAAGCGCTCTTGTCGGGCGGGAGGGAGCTTCTCTAATATCCTCTCTACGTTAGAGTTAGCGTACAGTTCGTAGATACCCTTTTCCTTCTGGGACCCCAGCATCCCTACCAGGGACTGTACCTTGATCGACAGGTCATCTAATGCTCTGTTGTCTCTGGCTGGGGGGAGACGGTCAATGTCTCTTATCTCCTGTATCACGTAGTCCCATACGCGTCCATACCGTTGGTCGAGTGCTGCTAGAGCCGCTGTGTATGGGGTAGTAGAGTTGGCATAGGCCAGCGCTATATTGTGCGCTCGGGGCACCTTGAGGTGCTTCAATAGGGTAGCATACTTGTGGCGTTCATCAGCTACATCAACCATCATTGTCTCTAAGCACATCCGTAGCTCCGTGTACTGTGCTCGGTTCTCATGGGTGAAGTCTGGAAACGTCGGTGCGCCAAGGTACGATGCCATGGATGACTGGCACATCGGTGAGCGTTGGGGAAGAGGCCTCCTAGGCGAGTCTCCCCGTGCGTGTCGTCTTGGGCTGGTACTTGGTGGGTACCGAAGGTCGGGTACCCAGGTGCTGTCCCTCGGGGCTGGCGGTGCGTCAAACTCACCCGTGAGTTGAGTCGGGGGTTTGTAGCGCAGGGCCTCGGGGCTGACTTCTGGGCTGTACTGGACCTCCTGGTCCAGAGTACGTTGCTGCTGGTCGGGGCTGTACTGGGCCTCCTGGGCCAGAGTACGTTGCTGCTGGTCGGCTTGACATTCCTCCTCTTCCTCCTCCTCTTCCTCTGCTAGGACCTGGAGTCTTCTGTTCAGTCTCTCGGCGTGGTCCGGTTCTTCCCGGTTGCTGGGTCTCGTATGGACCGGCTGGGGAGGGGGTTCGGAGACGTGGACAGGATCCTCCTGTTGGCGGGGTCCCGGGTCGCTTCGTCGGGTAGGGGAATGTGTCCTAGACCCATGTCTTGACGATCTCTGAGAGCTCCGTGTGGAGTGAGGGGGTGTCGCCATGGCAACCAGTTTGTCCATCAGCTCCGCCTGCAGCCGGTCGCGCTCTGCCTCGCGCTGGGCATGGGCTGCGTCGCGCGCTGCTTCGCGCTGGGCATTGGCAACGTCGCGCTGCGCATTGGCGCTGGCCTGGGCAGCGTCGCGCTGTGCGTTGGCGGCGTCGCGCTGGGCATGTGCGACGTCGCGCTGTGCATTGGCGGCGGCGTGCTGTGCATCGGCGCGGCTTCTCTCAATGTTCTCTTCTGTCTGGAGGCATCTGGTCTCCAGTCTTATGCGGTCGTCTTCACTCCTTTGTTGCGCCTGGAAGCGCTCTCGCTCGCCTGCAAACTGTTCGCGCTCGCGCGTCTGTTGCGCTTGAAGTCGATCGCGTTCGGTGGAGGCTGCCAGGGTGGCGATGAGTGCTTGCGCTAGCATCTTGTCCGCCGCGCTGGGGGAAGACGCCGTTCGGGGCGATCGGCTCCCGGCAGTACTTGTTGGAGATCCGTTCTCCTGTTGCGTACCGAGGAGATCCATCTCCTGGGTGCGCGTCTCTTCTTGTGGTGGGTCGGGTTCCATCCCGGGAGGGCTTTCTTTATCCTGGAGCGCTCCGGGGACTACCTCGTCGGCGTTGTCTGGGGATAAAGTCGTGTCAGTTCCCTCCTGGTCCCCACTGTGAGTTTGGTCAGTTACATTAGAACCCACTAGGGCCTCTGTTGGCGGGGTAGCCTGGTTGGCAGGGTCGGACATAATTTTACTATCCGCTTTAGTTATTTTATCCGTATTTAAGTTCCCTTTAAAGCTAGGTATTGGACTGACAGCGTATGCCTCTAGATAGGGAGGTGGCTGCCGTCTGCGCTGCGGGCGATCTAGCTTAGGAGAACCGTTTGTGGAGTGTTCGTCATCGGCCATGTCAATATTAATATTATATTAATATTACGCTAATTATTATCTCCGGCTCGAAGGACCAATTTTAACTGAGGGGTACAATTCCCTGACTGTATTAATCAAGTATTGGTATCATTAAACCACTACCGTATTATGTACATTACTGGCCTTACTGTACACAAGTATATGATGAGAACTTCTCCACAATAACACGGTTTCCACACAAATACTTGTTTAGAATATTTATTACATCAAAAGGGTATTATTACATTACTTTAATTGCGCTTATAAGGCAAATAGAATGTGCATAGGCAAATCAATAATGAATATTAGTAATTATCTATGGTACTCAGGAGAGATACTGGAAATACTGAAAGGGGGGTACTACCGGTTGTAAGCCAGCAGGGGGAGGCAATGCTCTATACAAAGTCAAGGGTCCACGGAGGCGATATCACCCCTGTGTCAGCGAGGAAAGCAGCAGCTGTAATCCTAGGGTGCGCGCCGCAGATGAAGCCGTGGAGTCTCTGCTCCGACAGAGACGGGCTCGAGTGATGTCCTCACGGGCCTGTGTAGATCCCACAGTAGCAGCGGGGTAGGCGGTTCTCTGCTCCAGCAGCCACAGTCAAAGCAATAATCCTGCCGGAAGGTGGCTCTGCAATCACCGGTGTAGGTATCCTCCGTGGTGCACGGTAGTTCACTTGACGTTACTATCCTTATTAGCACGCGGCAATAAGTGCTCTATGTAGACACACAATTACCCACTTCACGTGGTCTTTGACTCGTAATGAAGGCTTTTACTAGTAGGGAGCGAACGATACGTTAAACAAACGTAGTAGGATAACACGAGACTCTATCTTGGGGCGATGCGAGCCCTACTCTGCCCACGTTGCGTAGTGGGGAGAGACGTCAATTGGATAACTGGAACTGAACGAGACTGAACGGGACAAGGGACTAAGAGGAATTCTACATTTCTTGCGCCCTATTTATATGCACAGTGAACAAATAGTACCATTCGTATTTCGGTAGCCGTATTCCTACGCGGAACCGGGGCTAGTTGGGACATGTTCGTTGGCACTATTGAACTTGACTCAAGGGGCCTGTCTGCTGGCGCCAGGTTCTTGTCCAATGAGAGAATGAACTATTATGGGCTGTAGTAGACTAAAGGGATATTCAGTGTATATGTACAAAGAATATACAAGGGATATCAAACGATATACAAATATTATGCAATATATATCAATCAATAAATATATATATTCGGTTTAATCTGACCCTTTGTAACATTAAGAATTAAACGTTTTAAAAGAATTACTCATTGGTGTACTTGCATTATTATGCTATTATACTATCATTATATCAGTGTCATAAAATGTGGGTCTTGTTGTGGGGTTGAGCAATCAAAAAGAAAATGTTGTTTTTACATGATATGCAAGTACAGGTTCATACCTTCAAAATAAGCCATCACTTGTACAAATCGGGTGGATATTTTACAATCTATGTCTTATTAACCAAGATGATAATACAATAGCTTGTTTTGAGCCACAGAGCTTCAAAGGCTTGGAACTGTTTCTTAACTCAATCAGTGCCAGCTATTGGCCTCATCCTGTTCTAGCTAGGCCACGCTTTAAAAGATAGGAGTGTGTCATCTTGTTTGTAGAGCTAAATCTATATTTTATATTATAGCTATGGGTCCAATGTCATTGTCAATTGACAGTATGAAGCTTCCCTTCAATATGCCATAAAGAAATATTTTTTTCATCAATACTGTTGACAGAGTCAGCTGTGGAGCGACAATAATAGGTTCATGACGACAAGGTTTCTCTCTTTAGCCTTTGGCGTGGTTTATTATTCACATTGCACCCAACAGTACACGAGACCTTCTCCTTATGAGAGGCGACGGAGGAAGAGACAGAGGGGGAGGTAACATCTCCTTTTATACCTCTTACCTGGCGTCAGCTTCAATAGCTACGCCTATAGCGCCCTCTTGTGGAAACAGTTAAGCAGTTACATGCAATCATACATAACACATAACTTCAACACTCCCACTTATGGTTGTCTTGTATACTGTACAACTTTTCCAAAAACATCTTTCAAAGAAAATAATACAGTTCAGAACATCATAAAGGATATGGCAGTCAATATTACATAACAGGCAATAGTCTTTCATTTTGAATCTGGTGGAGAGCATACTTTTCACCTGCTCTAGGTTTCTAGTGTTGTCCGCTGCGATGCCCGCTGCGATGCCCGCTGCGATGCCCAAATTACAATTATCACTTTTCCTGACTCTTTTGACTCCCTTGAGTAAACACAGGGGTCTACTGGGTTCTGTAGGAAGTGATCTTCAATGAGACATGTATGAAGCATCTCATTCCAATTTCGCCCAGACTGTTTCAGGCCGTAAATGGATTTTTCTAGCTTACACACTAGCTTCTCTCCTTTCTTCTCGTAACCTTCAGGTTGTTCCATATATATCTCCCTATCTATGGGTGCGTGCAGGTAGGCTGTATTCACATCCATCTGGTGTAAAAATCAAACTGTCCTCAGCTGCTTTCTGCATCACTGGTCAGATTGGCTGTGGGGGAGAATGTCTCACCGTAGTCTATCCCCTCCCTCTGACTGTAACCTTTAGCTACAAATCTGTCTTTGTACTTGTTGTGGCCTTCAATACCCTCCTTGATTGAGTACACCCATTTTCCTCCCACTGTCTGTCTGCCCTCTGGTAACTTGGTTAGAGTAAAGGTGTGGTTGTCCTCTAGGGACCTCATCTCCTCATCCATTGCTCTCTCCCATTTTCTTGATTCAGGGGACACCATCGCCTCTTTAAAGGTCTGAGGTACTCCACTCACTACTCTGTAGCAGTAATCAATGCTGGTAAGTGTACTGTCATCCTCGTCACTTTCTCTCTGGTCATAGTCTTTCAGATACTTTGGGGGTTTGTGTTCCCGTGAGGGATACCTCCCACTGCATGAGGCACGTGACGTCTGCACGACTGTGCTAAGTACACAGGGCTGAGGTGTCTCTGTTTCTTCACACCTTACTCTGGAGTCCAGCTCTGGCTCCTCTGTCTGTGTCTCGTTCTCACATGTTGTCTTTGTGACAAATTTGACTAGCCTGTGTTTTTGCACTCCCTTTACCAGGATAATAGACTAGAAAAGCAGGGCTTCCTTTGTCGTGCCCTACAAAGAGTCCTTTTTCACATCTGGACTCGAGCTTTCCTCTGTCCTGCTGGTAAGCATAACACACTGATCCAAATTTGTGCATTCTAGCTAGATTACACTTTTTCCCTGTCAGTGCTGTATACGGGGTGGTGCCCGTGTGCTTATTAAAACACCTGTTTCTGGTGTAAGCGGCTTCTTGTACCGCATAATGCCATAGACTCTTAGGTAAGTTACCATCTATTAGCTTACACCTAGCCATTTAGAAAAGAGTACGTCCTTCCCTCTCTGCCACCCCGTTCTGGTGCGGGGAGTAAGGACATGACGTCTCGTGTCTTATCTTGTTCCTTCTCAACAGTGATTGGAACTCTCTATTTGTGAACTCAGTTCCGTTGTCAGACCTCAAGCATCTTATGTGGCCATAAGGGGCTACATCTGCAAGGAATTTCTCCGTGGCCTGGAGTGTGTCACTCTTTGCTTTGAGAAAGTAAACAAACACTGCCCCTGTACACACATCTGTAAAAGACTGTACATATTTAAAGCCACCTATGGACTCGTTGCTTACTGGACCGGCTAGATCTGTGTTAACTAGCTCAAGTGGTACCCTTACTTTTTCTGTGGGACTTCTGTTTCTCGATTGAGTGAACTTCCCCTTTATACACACTTCACATTCTTTGTTCGGTCTATGCTTTTCACCGTTAATGTGCATGCCTTCTGTCACTGCTTGCAGTTTCAGTAAATCCTCGTAATTACAATGACCCATGATCTCATGCCATGTCTGAATATCGTGACTGACAGTCACGTTACACATATCATTATTATTACACTTATCGTTATCATTACACTCTGTTTGTAGATAATACATTCTCTTGTACACCTAAATCGCGTACCGTCAGGCTCTACAAGAACATCTTTACCTTCATTGAAGAACACTTTGGCACCGTTCGCAGTAGCAGATTTTACAGAGAATAGTTATTGTGGGAACGAGGGTATGTAGAGAGCATTCTTTAACGTCACTGTACACCGGCGCCCCTCACTGTCTATGAGGCATACCTGTGCGTCACCTCTCCCTTGCGCCAAACCGAATGTGCGCTTCCCGTCTGCCAGCTCCATGCTGTGTCTCTCCAACTCGAAGGTGTTGTCAAAGTTCTTGAATTGATTCCTGTCGTTGATGATGTGGGACGACGCACCTGTGTCCACGATCAGTCCCTTCCTTTGGACCTGCTGCTGCGTTGACTGGGTGACGTACGTTGTCTGCGCCCCGAAGATGAAGTCCTCTCGTCCCGCTGCTCTCCGGGCGTCGTCTCGACTCGTCTCACGTCCACCGTTGTCGCCATCTTGTCCACAGCCGCCATCTTGTCCATGCGCGTACCGAGCGATCTGGTCACGTTTCTTTTTACACACTTTGTCTGTGTGCCCCGCTCTCCTGCATTCCTGTGTGTTAGTTGGTTGGATCCACTACACTTCCGGTTGCTACTGAACGGACGTGTTTTTGCGGACCTCCCAAACTTTCAAACTTTAGACTGTTTTCTTTCTTTCTACCATTTTTTAACCAGTGATCTTAACTGATCACTGTGACTTTTGCTCTTATCGTTTATGCTGTTGGATTTATTGGTTTTATGTGACTTTTTACTGGACGTGACCTAAGCTATCGGAACTTGTTGTTGCCATAGCTACAGCTACACGCTACAGTACTCACAGTGCTAAACTCCCCCGAGGAAATGGCTCCAACGTCAGATGTCGCAGAAATGCGAACGGAACTGAAGACCATCGAGATACTAGTAATGGATCTTCTCAAGCGTCAAACGGAGCTCATGTCCAGGCTGGCTAGCATGGAACAAGCGGACGCAGGCTGCACCAGTAGTCCCTCCTGGGCGACAGTGGTGAGGGGCCGAAGGAAGCTCTCCCTTCCTCTATATGATCCCGTTGATTCACCTCAACTATCAAACCGATTCAATCCTCTTTGTAATGATCCTAGCCTCCTAGGCTCTCCCTCGTTTCCGTCTCCTGCTGCTAGTAATGTAGCTTTGCTCAAAGACTATCCGATGCTAGCTACTAGCCTAGCTACTAGCCAGGCTCCAAGCGAAGCTACCAGGACGGCGGCCCTCTCCAGCTCACAACTCAACCATGGAAATATATCTGCAACCCAGAGCAGAAAGCGCTCTGCCCTGTTTGCTCTCGCATCGCCAAACTCCCCAGACTCACGCGATGGGTCCGACTCCCCAAAGTTTAAACGTCCTCGTCTGCGGTGCTCTGCAGCCCATGCCAGTATGATCATTCAAACGGCGAGTGTCATCGATGGAAATGCCGCTGTGAACGAGCCCCTCCACACGGCGCTGCTGCCCGACCAACCATCAAACCCCGCCAACAATGCAGACGCTACTCCTGCGGCTTTTCACCATAGAAACCTGGCCATCTACGACGGGGAATGCATCCATGAACAGCCAGAGATCCTACTCATCGGAGATTCCATCACCAGGTTTTTGCAAATACCACACGGCATTACGTATTGTTTTTCCGGTTTAAAAGTTACTGACTTACTTGAGTGTACTCCCGAAATCATCGACAGATATCCGTCCGCCCACACCGTTATCATTCATATCGGAGCAAATGACGTAATGGCTAGACAATCCGTTAAACTCCAATCTGACTTTGAATCACTAATACTCACTATTGAAAGCCTGGGTAAAATATGCATTGTGTCTGGCCCCATTCCATCCATAGGTCGTGGATCTGAGCGATTTAGCCGTCTGTTCTGGTTGCACAAATGGCTACAGACCTACTGTACTACTATAGGACTTTGCTATATAAATAACTTTGATCTGCTCTGGTCCAGGAAAGACCATTACAGACCCGATGGCATCCATCCAAACATATCAGGGGTAAATATGCTAATACATAACGTCATACAAAGTGTAGCATCACTGGCCTGACAACCAACCATATCTAGCTCTGTAGACTATATACAGAAGCAGCCTAAGCTACAAAAAAACACGTTGAGTGTCATCCCGATTCTGATCACCAAAAGACTAATCAATTACTCATTATCACGTCCCATATGTAAATCTAACCTTATCAATATCAGTGTTCAACCACAGACTATCTCACACCCCACTACAGAACCCGTACAGCTAAAACTAGCACTGTTCAACGTTAGAGCGCTGAAACAAAAATAATTTCTGATAAATGAACTCATAGTAAAACATGGTGTACATTGTATGTTTTTAGTAGAGACATGGTTAGACAATATCACTGGTGTAGCAACACTGATTGAGACCTGCCCTTCCAATTTTAAATTCTATCAATCAAACAGACAGAGTGGGAGGGGAGGCGGAATAGCAGCAATCATCTCCACTCAATTTGTGTGCAATGATATTGACCTGGGAAAATTTTTATCATTTGAATACCTTGCTATTGTATTGAAAACAGAAATGCCAGTAATATGTGTGACATTGTATCGACCACCAAGGTACTCGCCACTCTTCATACAGGAATTTTCAGAACTCATATCGATCTGCATTACCAGGTATGATAGAATCATTCTTAATGGAGATCTAAACATTCATATCAACAAAAAGGATGACCCCAGGGGTTGTGAGTTTCTGAACCTACTGGACAGTTTTGGACTGATGCAACATGTTCACGAGGCCACCCACCAACATGGCAACACTCTGGACCTACTAATAACAACAGGGCTAAACATTGAGAATATCAGTAAAACAAATTCCAATTTCTGACCATTATTGTGTGTTCTATGGTACAAGCCTAATATTACATAAGACCAGAAGCGAATTCATAGTTCACAGAAGGCTTCTGGACGCTAGAGCTGAAGCAAAATTCTCTAGTATGATGAAATCATATGACCAATGCAGTGAATCCTCCTTAAATCAGAAAGTGCAAAACTTCCACAGCACCTTGTCAACAGTGTTAGATACTGTTGCCCCTCTGAAGGTTAAAAAGGTAAAAACTGATAGAATCTCTCCATGGTTAAATAAAACCAATGTTAAAGATAACAAGAGAAAATGTAGGATAGCCGAGCGAAAATGGAGGAAATTCAAACTCACAGCTCACTTTAATTTATACAAAGACGCCATGGGCGCATACAATAAGGCAATACAACTTGCGAGAAAGGAATATTTTTCCAAAATGATCTCAGAAAATATGGGTAACTCCAGGGTACTTTTTTCCACCATCGACCGGCTGATTAACATACTACCCCCCCATATACCGCAGCAATCAGCCACAAAATGTGAAGAGTTCGCGGTTTTCTTTAATGAAAAAATATCATTGATTAGAGCAAGCATTACCGCTGATATAGATCTGGCTGTGAGTGAAAACCCACCTGAGATAACTATGGGGGAATTCACATGTATTACATTACCTGACCTCTGTAAGATTGTCTCTGAGTGTAATTCCGCCACCTCCTGCCTCGATCCTATACCAACAGCATTTCTCAAGCGGGTGTTCGATAGTGTCTCAAATCATGTCCTTGAAATCATAAATATGTCTCTTCAAACAGGCACTTTTCCAGATGCATTTAAAACGGCTGTAGTAAAACCACTACTAAAGAAAACAAACTTAGATGTAAACGAACTAAAAAGCTATAGGCCAATATCGAACCTTCCATTTATCAGCAAGATATTAGAAAAGATAGTCTCAGTACAAATAAACTCCTTTCTCAAAGATAATAACATCATGGAGGAATTACAATCAGGTTTCAGAACAAATCACAGCACTGAAACTGCCCTTACCAAAATAGTTAGCGACCTCAGGCTAAACTCCGATGCTGGCAAAGTCTCAATTCTTGTCCTATTGGACCTTAGTGCAGCGTTCGATACGATTGACCATAATATCTTGATCAGTCGTCTTGAAAGACTGGTTGGCTTTTCCGATCATGTACTAAATTGGCTCATAACATACATTAAGGGGAGAAGGTTCTATGTTAAGCTTGGAGACAATGTATCCGAGGAACATGACAGCAGCTTTGGAGTTGCACAAGGAAGCTGCCTTGGTCCATTACTCTTCTCACTATATATGCTGCCCCTCGGGGACATCATTCGAGACCACAATGTATGCTTCCATAGTTATGCTGATGATACACAACTATATATCTCCGCAGAACCAAATAACACTACAGCCATACAGTCCATTACAAATTGTCTGTTAGCAATAAACAAGTGGATGAACAATAACTTCCTAAAATTAAACGAAAGCAAGACCGAAATCCTATTGATCGGCCCAAAAGCGAAAAGGGAAGTGCTGTGTGAAAACCTGGGGAGTCTGTCATCCTATGTAAAGACTGAGGTTACAAGCCTAGGTGTCATCTTGGACTCAGACCTGACCTTTAAGTCTCATATAAATAAGGCCATGAAAACGTCATTCTTCCACCTAAGAAACATAGCGAAAGTAAGACCTTTCGTAAATAAAAAGGATGCAGAGAAACTTATTCATGCTTTTGTATCAAGTCGGCTTGACTATTGTAATGCACTGTTCACTGGTCTTCCCAAAGCAACCATTGGGAAGCTTCAGCTTATCCAAAACTCTGCAGCTCGATTACTAACTCATACAAGGAGAAGAGAACATATCACTCCAGTCCTGGCCACTCTGCACTGGCTTCCAATAACTCATAGAATTGATTTTAAGGTCCTTTTCCTAACATATAAAGCTCTTAATGAGCAAGGCCCAAAATACATAGCAAATTCCCTAGTTAGCTATCTGCCCTCAAGAACGCTACGGTCATCCACTACAGGTTTACTAGACACGCCCAGAAACCAAAAGAGGATAGGAAGTATGGCATTTGCCAACTATGCCCCAAAACTATGGAACACACTACCAACACACATCAGAAACGCCAGCTCCATACACATTTTTAAAGGAAAATTAAAAACGTACCTATACAGTCTAGCTTACAAATAGTTATGGCTTGGAAAAACCTGATGGATCCATGAGGCTAGGATAAGCCTTGTGGCCCAACTTTTTAGATGAAGGAACGGGTACATACGCACACAATACACGACCACTGATGGATCCGTAGGGCTTGGAAAAGTCTTGTGGACCCAACTCTTTAGATGAGGGAACGGGTACATACGCACACAAGACGCGGCCACTGATGGGTCCATGGGGCTTGGATAAGTCCTGTGGACCCAACTCTGGCCACTGACCACATGAGGGAACGGGTACATACGCACACAATACACGGCCACTGATGGATCCATGGGACTTGGTAAAGCACTATGGACCCAACTATGACCACTGATAAAAACGTAACTACACTAGCGTTATAAGAGCTAAACATTGCTACCTACCATACAAGTGCATTGGTTTAGTGCACTTCCGGTTGCTACTGAGCGGACATGTTTGTGCGGACCTGTTCTCCCAAACTGGTAAGCAAATGACTGTTTTTACGTTATTTTCATTTTTACGTTACTATTATTATTATTATTATTATTATTATTATTATTATTATAATTTTTTTTTAAACATTGATCTTAACTGATCACTGTGACTTTATTGCTTTTATCGTTATATATGCCTATATTTGTGTACAGCACTTTGAGCTACATGACATGTATGAAAGGTGCTTTATAAATACTTACTTACTTACTTACTTACTTACTTACTTACTTACTTACTTACTTACTTACTTACTTACTTACTTACTTACTTACTTACTTACTTACTTACTTACTTACTTACTTACTTACTTACTTACTTACTTACTTACTTACTTACTTACTTACTTACTTACAGAAGCTACACCAAACAGTCTTTGTGCAGTTATCTTTCCGGTGCCCCTTTTCTCCGCATCGCCAACACGCCAGCTCCGTCGGGGGTCTGGTCTTCTCTCTCTGTGCCGCCCGGGCCTTCAGCACCCTCTCTCCCGCCTCTGCGGCAACTGGGTGTGTGTCTTCTGAGGCCTCAAAGTTCCGCAACTTGGCCTTGAACTTTCCCAGCGACATGTCCGCTGAACCGTGTGTCACCAGTAGTGTGAACGGTTTGTACAGCTCCGGTAGTCCTCTCATAACCATCGCCTTCATTAGTCCGTCGCTCTGTGCTTCTCCTGCACTCTTAAGCGCCGTAATGATCTGTTCAGCTCTGATGACGTATTCGGTCACAGTCTCGGTGTGCGCTTTCTTCAGCGAGGTTAGTGTTATGTAGAGCAGTGGTTCCCAACCTTTTTCCCCCCAGGGACCCCCAAACATCTCTGATGAAATTCGCGGACCCCCTCCTAATAAGATACCATAAAATACTTTTTTTTTTTTCATTTTAATAACAAACTGCTTATACACAGGCATATGCATCACAATTAGACCCACTATGCTTCTTTGACTTGTGCCTTCAATCAACAAATCTCATCTTGCACCATATGCATTTCAAAATGTTTGGCCAATATTCAAATGCTGTATTCATCCTCTCAAATCAGGCCCTAATGGTGAACGGTTTGCATTTATGGAACAAATCAATGCAACAAATTAAACTAAATATGAGACAGGAAATTCCAATCAGTAGCAGAGAGAATCTGTCCTAGCTGGGTTTAATACCTTTTTTTTGTCATTTTAATAACAAACTGCTTATACACAGGCATATGCATCACAATTAGACCCACTATGCTTCTTTAACTTGTGCCTTCAATCAACAAATCTCATCTTGCACCATATGCATTTCAAAATGTTTGGCCAATATTCAAATCCTGTATTCATCCTCTCAAATCAGTCCCTAATGGTGAACGGTTTGCATTTATGGAACAAATCAATGCAACAAATTAAACTAAATATGAGACAGGAAATTCCAATCAGTAGCAGAGAGAATCTGTCCTAGCTGGGTTTAATACCTTTTTTTTGTCATTTTAATAACAAACTGCTTATACACAGGCATATGCATCATAATTAGACCCACTATGCTTCTTTGACTTGTGCCTTCAATCAACAAATCTAATCTTGCACCTTATGTATTTCAAAATTTTGGCCAATATTCAAATCCTGTATTCATCCTCTCAAATCAGGCCCTAATGGTGAACGGTTTGCATTTATGTTGAATGAAGTAAGAATCCACTGCAGTAAAAATATCCTCACCTCGAGTGGTGGTAGTAAGGTTGACTGACATGAGAATGTCCTGCTTCAGATCCTCATTTTCAATATATTGCACATAAACGATGAGCACAGCCTCGTCTGCGACAGTTGTAGTTTCATCAAGTTGTATGGCAAATGGACCCTTTCTAAGCTTTTCTGACAGCTGCTGCTCGCAATCACTTGACATCTTATCAATTCGGTATTTCACTACATTGTTCGAGAGTGGTACTGATTTTAGTTTATCCGCCACCTGTGGGCCGCACAGTTTCTAAACCATTTTGATGCAGGCTGGTTTGATGAGCTGCTCGCCAATATTGTGCGGTTTCTTTGCTTTTGCAATTAAAAGCGAACACTCAAAGGAGGCTTCGGTAGCCTTCTGTAAATCACTGCCACCCCTGCTCCACGCTACTCTAACATCAACAGGCTTGTTCGCCTTGAGAGACTGTTCTTTCCTCCGAAAAAAGTCTGGATCCTTCCCAACGGTTTCTGGGTGCTTAGACGCCTGATGTCTCTTCAGCTTGCTGGGCTTCAGGCTCGAGTTTGCCAACTTTTCTCCACAAATCACACACTCAGGTCGTTTGTCTGGTCCCTCAGTGAAGCCCATGGTGATGTAATTTTCGCGATTGCTGTAGGTCCTAACTTTTTTTGCAGATGAGCTGCCATCATCTCCTTTTCGTTTGTCACACATTTTCGCCTCTGGCGGCTGACTGCAGACGAGCCGAGAAAGTTAACTAGCGTGCTAGGCTAGCTACAGAAAGTGATACAGTCAACTGATTCGCGTTTTAGCGGCTACCCGGTAGCCTACTGTTAACATTCAAAAATCATGTCTAGATGTTTATTTATTTATCATTATTTTTTATTGTAGTGGAGAGACTATTCATGCTTCTGATGATAAAAAAAAAAAAAAGGACCTCAAATCATCTGTGGTCTGGCGGACCCCCTGCGCCCCCTGGCGGACCCCCAGGGGTCCGCGGACCCCAGGTTGGGAATCACTGATGTAGAGGGATACGATTCGGGGTCTTCCCCTTCCGATATAGTGTTCTCTCAACACTTTCAGGCTCTCTCGGCCTTTGTCCTTAGTGTCGCGGAATATCAGCCCCAAGCTTGTGTCGTCTAGCAGTGGTGCTAACTTGCCTTAGTCAGCATTTTGCTTGGTGTCTAGGGCTTGCGCGGCCGCCCTTACTTCTCCCGTGGGGGCCATCAAGATGGATTTCTTCAGCCCCACTCCGTGCATACAGCACAACATTCGTTCTTCCCAGAGCTCATAGTCCTCTGCTCTTCCGTTGAACGAGGGCCATTTGCTCCTTCCTTTGGTCGCCATCCTCTTTTGATAGTAGGCGTAGCTTTAGCTCCCGTTAGCCTAGCCTTAGCCATGTGGTGTTCCTGGTGCTAAACTGGCCTATACTTCAGCTAAACTTGCTACCCTTATTATTTCGTCCCTGCGTGATCTGGGCCCATAACCTGTTGACAGAGTCAGCTGTGGAGCGACAATAATAGGTTCATGACGACAAGGTTTCTCTCTTTAGCCTTTGGCGTGGTTTATTGCACCCAACAGTACACGAGACCTTCTCCTTATGAGAGGCGACGGAGGAAGAGACAGATGGGGAGGTAACATCTCCTTTTATACCTCTTACCTGGCGTCAGCTTAAATAGCTACGCCTATAGTGCCCTCTTGTGGAAACAGTTAAGCAGTTACATGCAATCATACATAACACATAACTTCAACAAATACGTTCCCGTTTTATACCGTAATGAGCGTTATATCGGAATGGTCTGGGATAATTCCTGCAAAGCTAGTTATAAGGTGCTAAGCTAATAACGTTAAATCGATTGGCGTTTTCGGCCCTACACAAGCTAGAGTTAAAAATCCAAATGCATTTGATCGGTATCATGTTCCATCATGAATGCATGAAAGGGGGGGGGGGGGGGGGAAGTCGTTTCTGATTATTGATTAATCATTAGTAGCATTAGTATTGAATGCTAAAAACGCTTAGCAGCCCGATCGGTATGAAAACATTGCATGATTAAGCCAGAATTTACGTCAGATAGTCCTTACCTGTGGCCGGGAGTATTCCAAAAATAATATTCCAATTGTTTGATCACCATCTGGTACATCCAATGTCGATTAGGGCCACAGCATAATCAATCACAGCATATGCATCGGATGTCCCGTAGACGTTTTGATGCAACCGATTGAACCCATAGCCTTGCCGTGTAGTAAAAATCTGCGCCCGGAGACCTTACAGTGTAACACAAGGGTCTGGACCAAGGTTTACTGCAGCTCGATACCGCCACCTGGGAGAATCTGGCCGGTACTGTACCCTCGGCGTCGCAGTAGGGCTTCTAACGGGAACATACGGGTCCCTGCCATTAAATAGGATATTAAAATAAAAAAATAAATAAAAATGAGCCAAACACGTAATATTACGTGGTCTGGCACCCAACGGTTGTCGGGCAATGATGTAATATTCCGTGGGTGGCACTGATTGAGTTAACGATGCATGCAGAATTACTTTACCCACAGGCCTTTGGAACACACCTAACACCTTCTCCAGGTGAGCTTCAGGGAGCAGACATGGCTTTGTTATTGTATCACATGTATCACACATTAAAAAAATAAAAAATAAAAAATACACTGTAAAAACATACAACAAAGAGCTGACAATGACAAAAGAGGTGATTATTCTTTCATTTACCCTCCCCCTCCACACACAAACACACATCTGCCGGCTCCGGGCTGCGTTTCTTCCTGTCATTCAATACATTGTTGGAAAGTTGAATTTGCCGCATTTCGGTCGCCACCTCACTCAACCAATTGTGTGCTTCAGGTCTCGAGTTACAAGGCGAAATATCCGGCGAGCGTCATTTGATTTCACAGCTGATGGCGAAAATTATTGACCACTGTTGTAGCCAAGGAGCGTCTGCTCTGAAAGCGATCTCAGACGAGTGCTGAGAGTGGGGGAAGGCGACACAAGAAGACGAAGAAGTCCATTGTCCACAAACATAAACATAAAGACAGAAAACACGCTCATCACAGACAAAATGGATGTGGCCAAATACCTAAACATATTCTTTACAAACATAGCCACAACGCTGGCATTATGGGGTAGAACACATAGTAGCATACTACAAAAACCTAGGGGTCCGCAAAGACGACTTCAAACTTGAAATGGTAACAACAGCTGAGGTACTCAAAAAACTGAGCGCCCTCCAACCAAACAAGGCCACTGGCCATGACAATATCCCCTCCAAATTCCTCAGAGACTCAGCAGCCGCCATCACCCCAGTCATCACACACATAAAACCTCTCCATAAAACAGGGACACGTACCCAAAGACTTCAAAATTGCGAGAATAACCCCCCTGCACAAAAAGGGCAGCAAACTAGACCCAGGCAACTACTGCCCTATTCTTACCTCCATCTCGAAAGTCATGGAAAAGATTGTATACGAACAGGTCGAAAAGTACCTCACGGAAAAAAATCTACGAATTCCAATCTGGCTTCAGAACATCCCACTCCACTGACACATGCCTTCTCTATTTGAGAATTCCAACAGGTGGATATTGTGACTGTGGATAGGCTATTGTGCTCTCTACCAGTCTCTAAATCCACTGGTAATGGAGAGCAAATTGTTGAGAATAGCTTCGTCTCATATCTCTGCACCAATCTGTCACATTTTTAATAGGTGTTTAATCAGTGGCATGTGTCCTTTGTTATGGAAGGAGGGAAAGATCATTCCACTTCCTAAATATGCTAAATTACCTTTTGGAGGTCCCAACAGTAGGCCTATTAGCATTTTACCTGTTCTCAGTAAACTACTGGAAAAGATTGTGTCTGAGCAAGTCCAGGCCTACTTTTCAGCTAATGACATAACAACTGTACACCAACATGCATACAGGGCCGGTCATTCGACCAGTACTGCTTTGACACAAATGTCTGATAGTTGGCTTTCAGCTATCGATAGTTCAATGCTGGTGGGTGCTATTATGTTAGACTTCAGTGCCACATTTGATGTGATCGATCACAATATTTTAATACAAAAACTCATCTGCTATGGTTTTAATAACTCAGCAATTTAATTTTTCAGGAGTTATTTGTCCTCGAGGTCTCAGAGGGTCTATTTTAATGGTGCTTTGTCAGGCAGCAGAGGGTTAGAATGTGGTGTCCCACAGGGGAGTTGCCTGGGGCCCCTCTTATTCTCTATTTTTACTAATGATATGGCTTTTTCTATTCATCAGGCTAGTCTGACTTTATATGGTGATGATTCAACCCTTT
Source organism: Notolepis coatsorum (assembly GCF_963971535.1). Lineage (NCBI taxonomy): Eukaryota > Metazoa > Chordata > Actinopteri > Aulopiformes > Paralepididae > Notolepis > Notolepis coatsorum. The sequence goes on along the minus strand of NC_140179.1, from coordinate 58,720,086 downwards.
ATTATGCTGCAGCTACAAACTCTGAGCTTAATCAGGTTTTGGCTGGTGAATTGGACATTTTATATGACTGGATAAAAACAAATAAGCTGGTGCTTAACCCTTTCAGTGCCACGGACGACATATCTCGTTTTATTAGCCCCCCCACTGAGTGCAGATGACGACAAATATCGTTTTATTGTTTTATTAGCGATCTGAAATCATATTTCATCAACCGAGTCTCCCGTTGGTACACCAGCTCCTACAGGAGCTCAGAATGGAAAAAAGCGCCCCCTATCGTCTATCCTTGTGTAACTGCAGGTCAGTCGCTTAGACTGACCTGGGATCTGTAGATATCTAGAGGCGGAGCCAGCTGGTTCCTTGTGCTGGCAAGAAGTCTGATCAACATGAAAGTCATCGCGGGACGGGAATCAGCCTGGAATATATATTCACAGCAGCCAATACTCAATCAATAAGCGTGATCGATATTTGGAATGGCGATCAGGAATTGGAATGATCTTTTTGGAGAACACCTGATCTGAGGTAAGGAATCTATTTTACCAGTCTTGGGATAATCAGAGTTGTATTCGCTGAGATCTCAGCGTTTGCCCTATGTGTGATGTGTCTGTGTGTGCGCGATCGCTGATGAGGAAATAAGAGAATAGATTTTTCGGCTTGCGTCCATAGCGTGCATACGTACACTTATACTATCGATAATCTAGCGTTTATTTGAAAACGATTCATAAACAGGCCGAAAAATGACAATGTTTTTGTGTATTCTAGAATATTCCAGTAAATGTCTTTTATCATGGAATCTTTATATTTTTCTTGAAAACGAGGGCTTTTCAAAATGCTATGAAACGAAAATTAACCGATAAAAAAACAATCCGCTTCGACAATGTTGACTGCAAACGAGTCATTGATAAAGCGACGGGCAGATTAGACACATAGCCATGATTTAAAACATAGATTAGGCGTTTTTAAACTAACATTGAAGTGGATGGTGGCATTCAACGGGTAAATCAAGGTTAAGCAACGGCTCTGAAAGTGTTAACATATCAAAAACTGTTTGTATGCTTTTTGGGACCAGTCAAAGATTGGCACGTAAACCTACATTGGTTCTACAAATTGCAGGTCAACCTATACAGCAGGTTGAAAAAACTAAGCTTCTAGGCCTTTGGCTTGATAGTACTTTATCATGGTCTGATCACATAAACAAAACTGTTTTTAAAATGGGTAGAGCTGTTGCTACTGCCAGGAAATGTGCACCATTCCTTCCATTTGCATTGTTTAATCAGATTGTTTGTGTTTTGGTTTTGTGCCACTTGGATTACTGTTCTGTAGTGTGGGCTTCTGCTTCAAAACAGTTGCTAAATAGGTTACAAGTGGTACAAAATAAGGCAGCAAGACTCGTTCTTGGTTGTTCATATAGGACTAGTGTTGTTCAAATGCATGAACGTCTTAGTTGGCGGAGTGTTGAGAAAAGACTTTCTGCCAACTTATTAATTTGTTTTCATAAAGTGATCACAACCCACAGTCCTAAATATATCACGGATAAAATAATTTACAGCTCAAATCTGCACATGCATTTGACCAGAGGGGCAAGTAGAGGGCAGATTATTCTACCCCATGCAAATACTAACAGTATGCGAAGAACAGTTTTATATAGGGCTATCAGGGCATGGAAGTATCTTCCAAGTGACATAAGAGGTGTAGCAAGCTTAAAAAATAAATTAAAATCTTACATGTGAGCCAATATTGATAATGTTGAGTTATGCATGTTACCGTTGATGTATATATATAATTTGTTTGTGTGTTAATGTTGTTGTGTTTCCTCGGTTGGTACAGTACGTCTTGCTATGTTGTGTTTCCTTGGTTGGTATGTCTTGCTATGTTTTAATTGTATTATGTTTTAATTGCAATGTATATGTTGTAATGTTTTAATGTTGTCTCGGACCCCAGGAAGACTAGTCGACATCTTGGCGTCAGCTAATGGGGATCCTTTGCTAATAAACAAATAAACAAAAAACAACACCAGAGGGAGCTCCACAAATCATGTGAAACCCAGATTCGGCTCAAACAAGGGACAAAACACGTTTCGCAATTATGCCACATCAATGTGGAACGCCCTACCCACAGCTGTAAAGGAATGTACTACCCACTTTCAAAACCACTCTCAAAGAGCACCTACGGGAGACTGCAATTCGAAACTGGCCCCTCTAAATGTCCTAACACAACCCCCTCCAATGTACAGTAAATGTCCTAACCCAATAATACACGAGACCCTCTTTTTGGGACCAAGTAAGGTTTCGTCGATAATCCAATGTACAGTTACCCCACCCCGCCTACCCAACCCCCCCCCCAACCACCTCCAATGTACAGTCCCCCCCCCCCCCCCACCCCACCCCTACCCAACCCCCCCTCCACACTACCTACTCAGCCGAGCGTACCACGGGTATTGCACTACCTCCCCTGCAGGTTCTATACAACAAGAGGTGCAAATCCAGAGCCTGCAGAATAATGAAAGACCCTCACCACCCCAACAACAGCCTGTTCCAGCTGCTGAGGTCAGGCAGACGCCTGCGAACCCCAGCTACTAGGACAGAGAGGCTTCGGCTCAGCTTCTTCCCCCAGGCCATCAGAGCCTTGAACACTGAACACTGAGTGCCACAGAACACTGAACTCTCCACACACAAGCACACATGAGCACACACACAACACGCACGCTGTACACGCTCGCACACTAGCAGCCACTTTAACATGAGCAAGCACACACTCATGCTGCACATGCCCACACTTATGGCCACAAAGGAAAGGTCACTTTAAAAATAGTATAGCAACAGTAACAGTGTATTGCACTACCAAAGGACCTAGCATGTCCTCCATGCTCTGTAAATAACTTATGTATAAATACCGAGATGCCCCACTATGTTACCTGTTTATTGCACAATGTTGTTTTATTGGATTCTATTATATGTTGTACTACTGTATTGCACATCGTTGCGGGCAAGACCACCCGCATTTCATTGTATACTTGTATGCCGTGACAAATAAAACTCTTGACTTGACTGACCCAACCTCCTCCAATGTACAGTTTCTTCGTCAAATGTATATACTCTCTATTTTAGTCTTCTTTTTGTATCACAAACAGTACTGTATTTGTACATCTGGTATGTCATAAATGAATAGATGTAGCAGTACTCTGTATGTCATGTATGTCATATATGTTATGATGAATTGAAAATGGGGGACCCTGATGTAAACAAGACGAAAGTCTTTCTCTGGTCTGCATCCCCTTAAACCTCTGTTTCTCTATTACATTAACACATTCGGCGCCAGACCAGAGATATCCTGGGTTAACTCGCCATGCGTTGGGCGCCAAGACCAGAGATTTCTTGGGTTTTGGTAGTTTATTCCTTTATTCGATATTTTTATTCATTATTCATCCACGGACCTCTGTGTTATATAGGGAATGAGTCTGAGGTCGCCAAACGGCAATACTGGCCACATCCCGCTAGACGGCGGTATCGAGCACCCTTTGTACCCTTGTATCTTCGCCTGTGAGACGGCCAAACGTCTCCGGTTTCCTTGTCGGGCGAGGGCAGCCGTTCTGCCGGTTCCATCGAAACGCGTCAAATAACCCCGATCCATATGTTGTGGTGGATTATGCCGTGGGCCAAATGGACATTGGATGTACCAGATGGCGATCAAACAATTGGAATATTATTTTTGAAATACTCCCGATCACAGGTAAGAATGATCTGACGTCAATTTTAGCTTGATCCTGCAATGCTTTTATACCGATCGGGCTGATAAGCGTATTTAGTGTTCAATGCGAATGCTGTTACTGACAATCAAATAATTAGAAACGACCCCCCCCCCCCCCCCCCTTTCATGCATTCATGATGGAACATAATACCTATGATATAGATTTGATTTCGGGATAATAGCGTATACAGGCAAGAAATGGCAACGTCTATAGTGGAATTGGCGTATAGGGCTTTAACTCAGCATTTCATGAATTACCCTAGACCGCTCTAAAACCATACTTATGTAACGGTTGTGACAACGTCACCTAAAACTTCGATGCCCCGAGTGGGAGTCGAACCCCGGTCTCCCACGTCGCAGGCAACAACACAGACCGCTATACCAAGAGGTGAATTCACTACTTTGCAACGTGTCTATCTGTCTTTGAGGATGTGAGAGGGAGTTTTTTAACCGATAGCACCGCTACTCACCCCAGCCCTTCTTGACTGCGCTTCACGATACCATCCGTTACACTTATATTCACCACGGTATAACACGGGAACGTATGGATGGAAACATGTATTCTTTTTCACATATTGAACGATAGATAGGTGATGTCAAAAGGGCAATAGTATCCATAGCTATAATATAGAATATAGTTATAGCTCTACAAACAAGGTGACTCAGTCCTATCGTTTAAAGCGCAGCCTAGCTACAGCGGGCCCTAACTAATAGCTGGCACCGAATGAGTTAACACTCAACGTGATTTTTCTTTACTGTGTAAGAAACATCAGAATGTTACCTTTCAAAAGAGACCAGACTCATTCATGTAAAGTATAATAAATTGCACATTACTTTGGGTATGCAATCCACAGGCGTTAACAATATTGTTTATCGCAATTATTTCTGAGACAATATATTGTCCAACAAAATGTGTTATCGTGACAGGCCTATTATGTTCTTTCATGTACGTGTAAATAAAATACATGTACAGTATCATTCATCAGTTGCACCTTCCTCTTCTAAAAATGACTACTGCTTAACAGTCCAGTTGATCAAATTACAACTGCTTAACAATCCAGTTGTTAAACTAGGACAGATAGATAATTTTGCACCTCACAATTCAAAGGAATCCTTGTTGATTTCAAGGGATTCAAGGGAATACCTCAACCGCCGCTCACGCCTTTATATTTAATATGATGAGTGGAAGAGAAAGGTGGAATTACCCCACCGCTCATCATGTGGTTTCAACAAGATACTGAAACTGTTGACACATTCCATGTAATCAAAATCATCTATTCCACTCCTAATGGACAATAACAATAGAGAATAAGATGGTATATGAATATGAATACCAAAAGGCAGATATATAGCCTACATGAAAGAAATGGGATGTGCTGAGAGCAGAATGTAGATGTGTCCATTCTATTTCATGGCTATATATCCACGATTGAGTTTAGTTCTTATTTGTTTATTCACTGTAATTTGTGCAGTGTTTGTGTGGTGCTTCTATTTATTTTTGGACATCATGATGCCTTGTTGAATCATGAATAATTCAACTAAACATTGACTAATCAACGCCACCCCAGAGGTGGTGCTGCCAAAAGCAGCCTCACCACACTCACCAGCCCGAAGTAGAATCACCCTCACGGAGCACGAGGTGAGATGCACACTGAAGGGAGTGAACCCGAGGAAAGCAGCGGGGCCGGACGGTGTCGTGGGCCGGGTGCTGAAAGACTGCGCCGACCAGCTGACATGGGTCTTCACTAAGATCTTCATCCAGTCCCTGTCCCAGGCTATAATCCCACCCTGCCTGAAAACCTCCATAATAATCCCGGTCCCGAAGAAGAACTCCATCAGCTGCCTGAACGACAACCGTCCAGTCGCACTCACCTCCCTACCCATGAAGGTCTTTCATTTATTTGGGTATGTACTTTTAGGTGGATTTTCAGAAAATATGGCTAGGGCTTAAGAGGTCAAGAACACTGACGTATACCAATCTGGCCTATCTACGACTGCTTTTACGGGGTTCATTATCCGGATCCCAGATAAGAAACTGTTTGTGAATGCCAAAATCGGCCCGAGAAGTTCACAAGTGGAGTTACGAAGAAATGGGTTTGTAACTTTTTCGTAAATCCGTTCGATAATGAGGACCAATGTCTCAGGAAGTAGAACGGTCGTCTGGTAATCGGACAGCCCCGATTCCGTCTCCTCACTTAACCCCTGACTAATCCAAACAAGCAGGTCGAGCATCTTGCACAAGTTGTAAAGTGCTTTGGATAAAAGATATTTATAAAATGCAGTCCATAAAAGAGAGGGACTCAAAGTGCAGGCAATAATAGGAGTTCTGTTCCGTTAGGGGCTCTGCTTGGCATCACACTGCACTCCCTCGCGTACGTGCACGCGCACTGAATAAATTCCACAAAAATGTACCTTTAATACCAGTATTAGTCTGACCACACCCCTCATCAGCTTACCTTCATAAGCAGGTGTGTGGTCACCTGCTCTCCTCCTTCTCGCTTTCACCACAAGGAAGTGCCTCGGTAGTACCCCACTTGACGTGTTGTTAGTTGACGTGGAGAAAAATATTGTTTACAAGGAAGGAGATACGTTGACATCATATCTTTATTTTCTCTCTCACTATTTTCGAGAAAATACGGCGATATTGTCTTCGTACTGGAGTGTCTGGAAGATGATGATCATTCTAAAAACCCTCCACCGGTTTTCGTATTGGGAGCACGCCGCTGCATGCTTCTCAACTGCAGTTCCTTGCTGTGTTTGTTGGGGTGAAACCTGTCAGGCCACAGCTGTACTGTCGGACACGCCGCTGTTGTGAGAAGCGGTGGGTTTCAGGTTGGGTGAGTACTGTTGCTGGCGGGCTTCACTTGTCTGTTAGTGCTATGGGGGCTACTTGACAATGTTTATGGAAACCGGCCCCAGGCTAGGGTCCTTTGTTCAGCCACCTAGGCGACAGAAGGCCTTGGTCTGAAGACCATTGTAGTTTTAACTAGTGGGCCGCGACCATTAACACTGGTGATCCCTGTGTGTTCTGGACGAGTGGATTCTCTCTGTCCCGTGTTAAGCCCCTTCTTTCATATCCAAATGAGAGTGTTCCTTCACGAGGAGATATGTGCATGGATGTGCGATAGCGGCAGATCCATGTTCAAGTCAGCTACACAGGCCAGTTTGGTATTGTGCTGATTCCGTCGGGTGTTGGTAAAATCACCGTTGTAAAGCAGTGTTGACATCTTGTTTCTCTTTTCTCTTAAAAGTGAGGAGAGGTTCAGAACGGCGGCCTGTCTGGGTGAGTGTTATGTCATTGTATACAGGTTCAGGTGATAGCTGCTTAGCTTACGGTTAGCCAGTCAGCTGTTAGCTGCTGCGTTAGCCTGCTGGGATCGCTGCATGGCCTACTTAGGTGGGCCTACTGTTAGCCAGTCAGTTGTTAGCTGCGGCGCTAGCATGTCGTGATCACTAGGTAACGTTAGCTTGCTGCTGTAGGCCAAGGCCTGGCGCGGGGTAGCTTTAGCTCCTCGCGCGCCGCCGCAAGCGCTTCTGGTCGCGTGCGCCGTTAGCTCGCCGTCTCGCGAGCAGGGGCAGTAGCGCCCGAACGGTTGGAGCGGCCGTTAGCTTAATGCTACTCTGTTGAACGTGCTTTGATTTTAACATGTTTTACACTCTTGACTACGACGTCATCCTTGACAGGGGATGTTTCGTCGACCCTGCCCTGAGCCAGGACGGCAAGGTTGCGTCAACAAAGAGGACTGTAGTGCGGGTTGGAGCGGCGACGCTGCCCAGTTCGAACAACACAGGAGCGGCTGTGTTCCTACGGTGTCTGTGACTGCACTTCGCTGATCTACGTTCCGGGTAGGACAAGGTTTGACCAGACCTTATAACACGTCTTCTGGTTTTACTTTTCTAAATGTTTTGTGGATAACGATGTTTTCCCAAACGTGTGTTGCTGCAATGCATTTAGGATACGACGCGAGTTATGTGTGTACTGTTTTTGTCACTGGCAGTTAGCTTCTCCGTGCAAATCGGGTTGTTGTTACAGATGTGAAAATGATCTGGTTGTTGTGTGAGAAACATCATGGTGTTTATATGTACCGTGTACTCACAACTAAGGTAACTAACCTATGAAGCTATGCTTGGTGACAAGTGAGTAAAAGAATGTTCTTTTCTCAGCCTGTGATGACAATGAACAGTGTGTTCACATATTAACAGGTTTTCCTGTTTTAACTGGCCGTATTGAGGGTAAAATAAGAGGATTGTGTTTCCCCCCGGTTCCCTGGGGACTTTTTCATCCTCCTATCAGACATGTTGTGCACTAGAATTGTGTCTTTTGTGTGGTAGGGATGCGATGTAACCCTTAGCTTGATTGCTGAGGTTGTGCTAAAACTGCTGGAGAAACTTTATTTTCCTAAAAGAAAAGATGGTTTGGTCGCTGTCGTGTGTGCTTAGCAAGGCCTGTGGCCGATACTAATCGAGAATTATGTATTCTCTCATTGTGAAAAACGGCGTTCCTCTGTAGAGTGTTTTTTGCCATTTTTTGTAGGTGATGATGGGTTGTGTGTGTCATGTGACCTGCAACTGGGTTGGACTGGCCACAGAAGCACATGTGTATGTTGGACCGGGGCTCTTAGAGCCCTCTCTATTCTGTGTTTTTTCCTTAGTAAAAATCAGATAGCAGGTTAGCTCATGCGCTGTGTGGAGCTGTCAAACGCTTCATAGAGCTGACTATGACTGTGTCATATTCTCTTTTTGTCATTACATCGTATCATGGGTGTGGGGTCGTAAAGGGGTGAACTGGTAACCTTTCCTCTCCCCCTTGTTTCTGTCGGTCAGGGGTACACCCCCTGTCCTTCAAGGTTCCCGTCACGTGGCGGTTCGGCACGTTACGAAGCGCCTATTCAGGCCTTTTGTGAGTTCGGACTCCTTCTTCCATGGGAGGAAGCCTCCATCAGAGTACAGAGCCTTCCTCCTCAGATTGTCAAAGTGAGTGGACCCTCTAGAAGGTGTCCTATTCTATTGTATATGTATTCGATTCAATTCGATTGTTGAGTGTGTATGGGTTCAGTGCCTCTTCCCCGGAGAGCCCTAAAACCAATTTTTTACATGGCTCAAGGTGCAATATATTCTTTTCAATCTGTACAGCTCGCGTGTGAAGTCTCTCTGGGGATCCCCGTCTCCTTCCTATGGGAGGGTGGTGGGATGTAAAAATGTGAAAAATGTTTACCCCTGGCTGTGTAGACTGGGATACATACTGTTGATGCTTCCTTCTTTTCTATTCAAAAAGTGTTGGAGTTAGGAAGTGTCACACCCCTCTTGTCGTTCCCCTGGGCGCCTTGGGGATTCAATGACAGGTCTAAATAGCCTGTTCATTGATGGGGGTGTGTCCCGACGCACGTATAGTGCTAGCTCGCTGTAAACAGGCGACTGACTGGCACGCCTTGGTTGCTTGTGGTTGATACAGCGTTTTTATAAAGCAACTGAGATGGGGGTTTTTCCTCTTCCGACGACCAAATCCCACGACCTGGGTTGGTTTTTCGACAGATTCTCGTTCATGTCTGGGGGATGATGACAGAATGGATCTGAACATATGTAGAGGGGTCTCACGCCCTTGGGGTGGGCCACCAGGCGCGGTTCGCCCGAACGTCTGGGTGGCGCCTTCTTTTCATGTTAAGATCGACACGCATATCTGCCCTTTCTCCTGGAGTAGGCATGTCGGCGTGGTTAGGGCACGGGACTGGTTCTGGTCACGCTGGTCCGGATCAGTTGAACCCGTTGTCCGCCGGGGATGCAGATCTGCTGTTCTGGTACCCTGAGGGACTTGGGCTTTTTTCAGGGGGGAAAATGCCAGGTCGGTCCGGGTGTCACGGGGTTAAGCGCTATGGGGACCCTGGTTGGGTACGTTTTTACTCAGCACTGTCGTAATGGCTTGCGGCCATGCCAACCTGTACACGCTCGATCTCGTCGGATCTCGGCCGCTACACAGGTTGGTCCTGGTTGGTACTTGGTTGGGAGACCGCCTGGGAAGGCCAGGTGCGGTGTGCTTAGGGGCTTGTTCTCCATTCTTTTTCGCTCCTCTCTCGCGCATGGCGAAGAGGGGCCTGTTGGGGTGGTCTTTGACCTCCTCTGGTGACCCTGTGCTTCCCGTATCGCCAGGCCCGGTCCGAGGTAATGTTCGTCGACCCGTAGGCCTGGGTTAACCCTTTTTTGAAAACTGAGACACTTGTACTGCGGTATAGCCGGTGTATACCCGCAGGTGTGTTTTGGAGTTTTTTCTTGAGGGGTTATAGGAACAACCACCGCATTGGGTAACGCCAAGGTGGTTGATTCCCTGGTGTGTTGGAGCAGTGTCAACTCTCGGGTTCACCGGTTGAGGGTGCCCCTGCACGTTCATGACGTCTGCCAATCGTGTCAGCCTTCTCTGCCTCAACCCCTCTGGGTGGGGGTTTTTAAATGGAGGCTTGGTCATTCAACAACGCCAGCATACGCCCCTTCTGCCGGGGCGGCTGTGTTCAGCTGTCCCCTCTGGCGCCTGTCTCGTCCGCAGTCTCCAGGCTAGGGTTAACAGCCTGTTGCCTGGTTTTTTCCCCGGTGCGCTGCCTGCTTCCGTTGGTTAACCTTTTTTGTGTGCTTACGGCCATGCTGACTGCCTGTTCTGCAGGGTCAGTGTGCCAGGCGGTGTACTATTGGGGGGACAGGGCCCGCTCGGCTTACGGCCATACCAACCTGAACACGCCCGATCTCGTCCGATCTCGGAAGCTAAGCAGGTTCTGGCCTGGTTAGTACTTGGATGGGATACCGCCTGGGAATACCAGGTGCAGTAACTGAGGGGCCTTTGTCCGAATACGCTGGCGATGTGGGGGGCGGGGCACTACGTGCCCACCTGGTGGGGTCTTGATGCTGGCATCATGGACTTCTCCGGGCCCCCATTCCAGGGAGTCCAGTCCTTTTGGTGGGTCTGGGTCTTCCTTCGCGCTCCGCTGCTACGGCCTTGCCACGGGGTTGGGTTTGCCCTTGACCCCGTGATTCTGGGAGCAGTAACGAGGTTGTTCCTCCGTTCGTTCCCGGGTGGCATGCGGGTTGTGCGTGTGTGTAGTCGTGGGGTCAAGCCACGGTCTGCTCACCCTGTGCGTTGAGTTGCTTGAGTGCCTCTTCGCACGGTCGGGTCCGTCGCCCTCCCGTGAAGCCCCTAATAGGGGGGATGCCCTCCATTAGGGGGGGTCGGGGGGGCTCGGCCCTCCCTGTTCTGATGGTTGTGGGGGGCTGTCAGCGGGGTGTATTTGTCAGCCAGCGGCTCCGCTTGGCCTCCCATTGTGCAGTGTGATGCCAAGCAGAGCCCCTAACGGAACAGAACGTTAGGTTATGGCTATAACCAAGTTCTGTTAGTTAGGGGTGACGCTTGGCATCAGACGGCCGCTGCAGCCCTTGACCTCACCTTGTGGTGAAAGCTTGGGAAGGAGGAGAGCAGGTGACCACACACCTGCTTATGAAGGTAAGCTGATGAGGGGTGTGGTCAGACTAATACTGGTATTAAAGGTAAATTTTTGTGGAATTTATTCAGTGCGCATGCACGTACGCGAGGGAGTGCAGTGTGATGCCAAGCGTCACCCCTAACTAACAGAACTTGGTTATAGCCATAACCTAACGATAGGGAACTGTTCAGAAGAAAGGAACAACTAATAGACCCAATTATCAAATTCACTATAAATATATGGAACACGATAGTAAAGAAATAAAAGCTAGAAAAATAATCCAAGATACTGTGATGGATAACACATGACAACAAATTCAAACCAGGGATAGAAGATCACGGGTTCAAAAGATGGGAGAGGGGGGGAGGGGGGGGGGGGTATAACAGCAATATGTACAATGATAGAAGGAGGGGAGATGCAGACTCTACAAAAATGTAAAGAAAGATTCGGCCTAGAGAATAAAGACCATTTTAGATATTTACAGATTAGAGACTATTACAACAAGGAAATAAAACAAGACAAAGACAAAGAACAGAATGGGATAATTAGGATAATGGTAAAAGCATACGAAGGAAGGAAGGAAGGGGAGGGTTATATCAGCATTATATCAGGCAATAATGGACAGCAAGGACATCACAACCATTATATAAAGGAAAAGTGGGAGAAGGAATTAGAAACGGAGATAACAGAGGAAGAATGGTATAACACATGCAAGATACAACACTCAACCACAGGGTCAAGGATATGGAGGGAGTTTGGGTGGAAAAACATAATTAGATTCTTTATAACATCAGAAATACAGGGCAAGTACACACCAGCACAGAAACCATGTTGGAGAAAATGTGGACAAGAAGTAGCGAACCACACACACACATTCTGGCGATGACAGAAAATAAGAAACTATTGGGAAAAGATAGGAGAGATAATAAATAAAATATACGAAATACCCCAGACAGGCCAAGTATTGTATCTGGGGAACCTATCACAGGAAGGAATTCAGGGGGAAGACAAATACTTGATTAAGATACTATTAGTAGCAGCCAATAAAGCCTTGACTAAACTGTGGTACAGAGTAAGATGAGAAATTTGAATCAAAATGGGAGAAATGGGAGGAATATAGAAAAAAAAGAAACGACATCACAGAAGAATGAAAAGGAAACAAAAAAAAGAAATTGAAATGTAAATAAACTATGAATGGACCGATGACCCCATGCCACTATATGTTTACTTTTATTTATTATTTATGTCTTTTTTTACTTGATTTAGATGTTATTTTCTTATAATTTTGTCTGTCAATTGTAATGTTGTAATGTTGGTTAAAGTTAAAGTTAAGTTAAAAAAAATTAAAATGCAGTCCATTTAAACATTTACATTAGTTCCAAGGCTGAGAAAGGACTCTGATCCGTACTCATACCGATCGAGGGTATGTAGGAAACAGGACAAAGGGGTCTAACATTCTGAACTATCCCTTTAATATAAGCGTTTACACAGTAGATACAACTCACTGCCCAATGGGCCACTGTCCCTGAAATTGCTTTGGGAATGCCAACCATACATTTCTCCGACAGCTCAGAGGGGAAGCGATTATGTGAGCTTTTACGGCGATCCTTGAGCAGTTCACCCAACAAATGACCTTGCCTGTGTATCGCCGAAATAGAGTACTATAAATGTATGAGCCGCTAAAACCTCATGGCAACTGTGCAAGTTAAGACCTGGAAATCTTTCGGTCCCCCCCTCACCCAGCTGATGGCCGGTTCCAAAAGCCGGGAGTGGTGGATCACAGGGGAAGATGAATTAACAGCCGCTGCCCTGCATGGACAGCATTTTTATTGTACACTTGATTTCAAGAAGTTGCTGAAAGAGCTCAGTGGCAATTCTTCACGTCTGGTCAATGTTAGCATGGTGTTATTCACCGTCAAAGATGAAAAAAATTATAATAATACAAATAATTTATATTCTCCTTTGGTTCATTACAATTTACTCAAACCTAACAGACACAATATTTCTGACACTGGGAATACATTCCCTCAGGTCCATAGATGTCCTTAGATACCAGGAACATGCTAAATGGACTTGTAGAAGTGGAGTGAAGTCTTTATTCATCATGCAGTGACACACATGCGATGGGCGGCACACACAGGAAAACACACATGCAATTTTTGGGTCGCCGATGAAATTAAGTCTCTGCGCTTGACCCATGCCGTCGTCCTTCGCCCCAAGGGCAGCCGGGAGCAGATAGGGGCTGCGGCGTGGGGCCGTGCCCCGGGGACCAATCCAAGTGATCCTGTCCGTCTTCGTCAGGGATCTGTTGTGCATGTTTTCCCATTGGGTTTATCTTATCGGGAGGGGAAATCCTTGCGAGCACGGGGAGAACATGCAAACTCCACACAGAAAGGCCCGGGAGATACCCCACCTGGGTACCTGGCAACGTGGAAACCTGGTCCCCAAGCGGGAATCGAACCCTGTGACCTTCTAGCTGTGAGGCGACAGTGTTAACCACTACACCACCGTGCCGCCTATAGTATACATGCATATTAGGGTGGACACACACACACACACACACACACACACACACACACACACACACACACACACACACACACACACACACACACACACACACACACACACACACACACACACACACACACACACACACACACACACACAGGTACACAGGTACACAAGCAAACAAACACATGCAGCAGAGTGACAGTGCACCTGGGTCTCTGAGACACAGCTCCCACATAAATTCAGAAGCCTCCTTCACTTTTATAAGTGGCAGGGGAAAATGAATACAAATCCGTCTCAGAGCTGCAATTGAGCATCTTATTTTAGACCCGATTGGATTGTGTACTATAAGCCCACCTCAGTGATGCGATCTGTCACTCCGCGTGTCCCGGTCTACTCCCTGGAGCCTCGGCAGTGAGACTGGATAACTGACACTGTCTGACTCTCCTTCATCAATGCACCACCTTGCTGGTCCCCAGCTGTGTGTGTAAAGCTACGCTAAGCTAGCTACATATCACAGCTTTATAAGTAGCTAATGCTACGCTGATCCAGCTACATATCACAGCTTTATAAGTAGCTAATGCTACGCTGATCCAGCTACATATCACAGCTTTATAAGTAGCTAATGCTACGCTGATCCAGCTACATATCACAGCTTTATAAGTAGCCGCTACGCTAAGCTAGCAACATATCACAGCTTTATATAATGCAAAAAACATAATGCAAAAAAGGAAAATCACTTTTAGTGCTAAGGAAATAGAGTAACAGGTCTGAACTTGAGTTGAACTTGTACTCACATTTTTCTGTAGTGGTTGCAATATCCCAAATGTAACCACATAACGTGCGCCCAGAAAAGCAGCCATTTTCTTCTTTACAGGTGTAAACCATTGTGCTAATTGCTGTGTGCCCAACTTATTACTGAATTAGTTAGTGCAACCTGATTTGAATCATACACACCGAAAGCTTCTTGTCTCTCCAGAAGCTTTATTCATGAGTGCCTCTCTCAACCTCCCGGTCTCCATCATCGCGTTACATAACATATTCGTAACCTGTTCCAGTGAACACACACACATGTGAAATGGGTGCCACATAGGACACACACACAAATTATTTTTGGTCGCGGTTGAAATGTCCTCTCTGCGCTTGACCCATCCCATGGTCCTGTTGTCATTCCCCCCCAAGGGCAGCCAATATGTACTCATTCATTAAATCCGATGGATCAGTTGCTGTTCCAGAAGCCGAAAGTCTGTTCAGAGCTGTGGCGAGTGTCTGGGCCGTCCATCGTGACAAGCAGTTCAACAAAATAGAGTCATGTGTTTATTTATGGCCGTCGCTCGAAACTCAGAGGACACGCCGGTGGCCAACGAAAGCACTTGCAAATGTAACTCCGCCCCCACGCAATGAGAAAAACAGCCTAAAACAGTAAATATGTTCTTAAACATTCAAACTGTGAAAAAAATATGAAGAAAAAAACTAAAAACACACACAAAAAAATATACTTTTGGTGTGATTTGTGTGATTTGATACAAGCGCTGGACGCGGTCACAAAAATATCCCCTGCTGAAATCCATCAAAAGTATACTAATTTACTATTTCTGACTAGTATTGTCTATTTCAATGTTGTTGTTTATTGGTAACTTATCGTTTTTTTGTTGAATGTGACATTGGATTTTATGCTGCTGTTGCTGCGTCTGTAATTGTATGTGTGTGTGGTTTATGTTGCTGCTGTACCAGGCTATGTTCTGGTGTCATGGTTTATGTAGCTGCTGGACCAGGCTATGTCCAGGTGTCATGGATTATGTTGGTGTTGTACCAGGCTATGTTCTGGTGTCATAGTTTATGTAGCTGCTGGATCAGGCTATGTCCAGGTGTCATGGTTTATGTAGCTGCTGTACTATGTCCAGGTGTCATGGTTTACGTGTCAGATGGACCAGGCTATGTTCTGGTGGCATGGTTTATGTAGCTGCTGGACCAGGCTATGTTCAGGTGTCATGGTTTATGTAGCTGTCGGACCAGGCTATGTTCTGGTGTCATGGTTTATGTAGCTGCTGGACCAGGCTATGTTCTGGTGTCATGGTTTATGTGTCAGATGGACCAGGCTATGTTCAGGTGTCATGGTTTATGTTGCTGTTGTACTAGCTATAATAATAATAATAATAATAATAACTTTATTTGTATAGCACTTTTCATACAGAGGTTGCAGTTCAAAGTGCTTCACAACAGTAAAAAATACAGGCATAAGCGAGCATAAAAAGATAGACGGGTAGAATCACAGTGTTTCACATTAGGATCTAGCATCCCAATAGGCTCTCCGCTTACAGTTTTCAGTAACACAAATAGTAAAAATAGTTTAAAATGATTCAGTTTAAAAATAGTCAAAAAATTATAAAATAGAACGGACATAAAAAATACAGGCATGAGCGAGCATAGCAAGATATGGCAAATCACAGTGTTTCACATTAGGATCTAGCATCCTAATAGGCTCTCTATTCAGTAATACTCCTGTAGTTCATGAACAAATAATCACAGTGTTTCACATTTGGATCTAGCAAATAATAAGAATAAAATGATTCAGTTTAAAAATAGTCATAAATAATCCTGTATGCATTGTTGTTTAGTGTGTATGTGTGTTTATTGTGTTGTGTGTGTGTGTGTGTGGTTGTACTTCAGCTACTACTACTCTACAACTACCACTCTAGGACACAGTTAACCTAGATCTACTCCAGGACACAGTTAACCTAGATCTACAACTACAACGCTACTCTACAACTACCACTCCAGGACACAGTTAACCTAGATCTACTACTACTACAGCTACTACTACTCTACAACTACTACTCCAGGACACAGTTAACCTAGATCTACTACTACTCTACAACTACTACTCCAGGACACAGTTAACCTAGATCTACCAGGACACAGTTAACCTAGATCTACAACTACAACGCTACAACTACTACTACTCTACTCCAGGACACAGTTAACCTAGATCTACTCTACAACTACCACTCCAGGACACAGTTAACCTAGATCTACTACTACTCTACCCCAGGACACAGTTAACCTAGATCTACCAGGACACAGTTAACCTAGATCTACAACTACAACGCTACTACAACTCGGTGTGTGTGTGTCTGTGTGTGACTGTGTGTGTGTGTGTGTGTGTGTGTGTGTGTGTGTATGTCGGTGTGTGTGTCTGTGTGTGTGTGTGTGTGTATGTGTGTATGTCGGTGTGTGTGTGTGTTTGTGTGTGATTGTGTGTGTGTGTGTGTGTGACTGTGTGTGTGTGACTGTGTGTGTGTGCGTCACAACCCGCAGTGTTTCACATTTGGATCTAGCAATAAATAAGAATAGTTTAAAATGATTCAGTTTAAAAATAGTCATCAGTAAGAAGTAAAAAGTGCAATAACCGACACATGAATTTGATAGGCAGTGTAAAAGAGTAGGCAGGGTAAGAATAAATACAAGTTGTGTCAGGATATCCCTGATGTTTCCTCTTGCCACTAGGTGGTAGCAGATATCTATCAGTGAAATGCCTGAGCAAAGAGATAGGTTTTAAGCTGTCTTTTAAAGATGTCTAGCGAGTTGGCTTCCCTGATGTTTTGGGGTAGTTTGTTCCATAGTTTTGGGGCATAGTTGATAAAGGCTGCATTACCGATCCTCTTTTGACTGCTTCTGGGAGCCTCTAGTAGTCCAGCAGCTGATGATCGCAGTGTTCTTGTTGGTGTGTAATTTATTAGAGTGTTGGCGATGTAGCTAGGTCCCTGTCCATTTAGAGCTTTGTATGTAAGGAGAAGGACCTTAAAGTCAATTCTAAATGTTACAGGAAGCCAGTGTAAAGCGGCTAGGACTGGACTAATGTGCTCTCTCCTTTTGGTTCTAGTTAGCAGTCGGGCTGCAGAGTTTTGGATTAGCTGAAGCCTCTCTGTGGTTTTCTTAGGGAGACCTGTGAAAAGTGCATTACAGTAGTCTAACCGGCTAGATATGAATGCATGAATTAGCTTCTCAGCATCGTTCTGATTAATAAATGGTCGTACTTTTGCTATATTTCTGAGATGGAAGAACGATGTTTTCGTCACTTTGCTAATATGAGAATTGAAGTTCAGTTCTGAATCTATGATAACCCCAAGACTAGTGACCTCAGATTTGATCCAAGGGGTTAGTCCCCCCAGGTTCTTTATTAATGTTTCTTTTTTAGTTTTGGAGCCGATAATTAGAATTTCAGTTTTGTTCTCGTTTAGTTTCAGGAAGTTCTTACTCATCCATTTATTTATTGACAGTAAGCAGTCTGTAATGGAGCTAATCGCTGTATCATTTGGTTCAGCAGATATGTACAGTTGTGTATCATCCGCATAGCTATGGAAATCTACATTATGTTCTCTGATGATATCACCCAGCGGTAACATGTAAAGGGAGAAGAGTAAAGGACCTAAGCAACTCCCTTGTGCAACTCCATAGTTGTTGTCGTATATATCAGACATGTGATCTCCTAGTTTAACATAGAATTTCCTCCCTCTGATGTATGTTTTAAACCAGCCCAGCACATGGTCTGAGAAACCGACATGGTTTTCAAGACGATCGATTAGAATATCGTGATCGATTGTATCAAATGCTGCACTGAGATCCAACAGGATAAGGATGGAGATCTTATTCTCGTCAGAGTTTAGTCTGAGGTCACTGATTATTTTGGTGAGGGCAGTTTCAGTGCTGTGATATTTTCTGAATCCTGACTGAAATTCTTCTAAGATGTTGTTTTCTTCAAGAAAGGAATTTATTTGAACTGAAACTATCTTTTCAAGTACTTTACTAATGAATGGTAGGTTGGATATTGGACGATAATTTGCCATTTCATTACTATCCAAGTTAGGTTTTTTTAGTAATGGCTTTACAACTGCTGTTTTAAAGGCATCCGGGAAAATACCAGTCCTAAGGGAAGTGTTTATGATATCTAGCACAGGGCTTGAAACACTATTAAATACCCGTTTGAAGAAAGCTGTAGGTATAGGGTCAATGTCTGAGGTGGAGGAGTTACATTCTGAGACAGTTTTGCAGAGTACATCTAATGTGATGCATGTGAAACTTCTCATGGTTACATTGCACGGTTTGCCGCAATCAACTTTATTTCCATCATGAGTAATGCTGGCCCTGATCAAGGTTATTTTGTTGTTAAAGAATAGTGCAAGTTCTTCACACTTAACCGTTGATGACTGAGGAGGTGTAGGGGCAGTGTTGAGTAGTACATTAATAGTGGAAAAGAGGATTCTGGAGTTTCTATGTTCAGGTTAGATGGTTTATGTTGCTGTTGGACCAGGCTATGTCCAGGTGTCATGGTTTATGTAGTGGTTGGACCAGGCTATGTTCAGGTGTCATGGAGCATGTGTTATAAAGGGGTTATAATAATAATAATAATAATAATAATAATAATAATAATAATAATAATAATAATAATAATAATAATAATAATAATAATAATAATAATAATAACAACTTTATTTATATAGCACCATTCATACAGATTGCAACACAAAAAGATTTAACCAAAAGGATAATACAAATAGCAAAATTAGACAGTAAACAACAAGACAAAAAAATAATAACATAAAAAAAGAATTATAAAAACGATAATAAAATAGTAAAAGTAAAAGTAAAAATAATAGAAATAAAGAAAAATAAGACTATAAAGATATTAATTAATTTAAAAGCTAGTGTAAAAAGGTACGTTTTGTCAACCGAGTCTTCTGTCCTAATGACCTATACGGCTGTTATTTACCTTACAAGTAGTTTCTTGTTCATTAGTTCGGTCCACATTTGTCTTGTTTTGTAGGCCTAATGAAAGCCTCACATATGTCTCATTCATGTGTACTGTGAGCCTATATCAGCTGGGAAACAGTTGCCAACCCAAATTTTTTTAGGCCTAAAATCCATTTATACCTACACCCCCAAATATATGATCATACTCAAACACACACACACAAATATGAATGAACACACATGCAGACTCTCACACACACACACATGCACGCACGCACGCACGCATGCACGCACGCACGCACTCACTCACTCACTCACTCACTCACTCACTCACTCACTCACTCACTCACTCACTCACTCACTCACTCACTCACTCACTCACTCACTCACTCACTCACTCACACACAGTATACAAATACATGCACATCCATGCGTGCACAGTGCACACTATAGTAAACGACGATTCATGTTGTGTCTATTTTATCTTACTCTTAAGATTAATCGCATTTTAATCGCATAACCATTTTATGCCTGATATTCTATATTCTATAATCATATTTCAAATTGCATGTATCCGGATGGCAGAATTCACTACTGTATCTACAAAACGTTCTGTTTAATCATCTTCCCGTTATTCATTTGCTTAGATTTTTCAGGTCTGGTCAATTTGAGCATAGTGTTAGTCACAGTCAAAGATAAAAATTATTCAATTGATATTCTCATTTGGTTCATTACAATTTACTCAAACCTAGTAACAGGCACAGTATTTCTGACACTGGGAATACATTCCCTGAGATCCATAGATGTCCCTAGAATCAGATACCAAGAACATGCAAATGGACCATATAAAAAAAAAGTCTGTAAATGTGTATTATTTTATTTAATTTTTTTTTAATCCTCTCTTTCTCCAAATTTTCTCTGTTTTCTCCCCGTCCCAATTTTTTGTCGTTCTGCCAATTCCCCCCCTCCCCTACCTGTTTGTTATGCGCATGTTCTCCTACTGGTCGGTACAAGGGAATCCTGAAGTAAATCGCACGCTTCCTCCAATACGCGCGGCGACAGCCAGTGACGCTTTTTTCACCTGGCAGCGAGGACTCTCATTGGTGAAGTGTAACGCGTGGGAGGGCATGCTGCCTCCATCAAGTCCTGTTTCTCGCTGAGCAAGCGCCCAGACCTGACCTGTAGGCATCGCTGTCCACAATGCCAGATTCCCACCCGTGACTCGCCCTCCCCCTAACCCAGCCAAACGGGTTAGTATAGCGATCAGCTCCGAGCCCCAAGCAATGCTGACTCCGGGAGTCGAGACCGCAGCCTCTTGCATTGGTGACGAGCGCAATCTCCGCTACGCCACCTGACCGCCTGTAAATGTGTATTCTACGTTCTTATGGAATGATTGAGATAACAAAAAAATTATATAAAAAAATATTATTATTATTATTATTATTTTTATTAATTTTGAGTTAATTTTCATAATGCGATAATTTGCTGTGTAATTAATTAATCTAATTTGTGTGTACAGTACATTGCCCTATACGTGTGTACAGCACACATTCACACATTCACACACACAGACACACACACACAGACACTCACACACACACACACACACACACACACACACACACACACACACGCACACACACACACACACACACACACACACACACACACACACACACACACACACACACACACACACACACTTTCATGTTAGCCCTCCGCACCCACAGGGTTCATCGTCTGAGTCACCCGGCGATCGAAACATCAGTCGATGCCGCGCTGTAATTGGCTGGAACCGGGAGCCCAGGACACCTACATCTGATGGAGCATCGATGTTCCTACGCCCACTCATACCTCCACAGGTCAGCGTGCGTGTCACGGGAGCCCGGAGCCGCGGGGAGAGGCACTGCACTCCGCGCCGCCATCCCCCCGACACCGTCCTATATACAGACCTGTGGAGCGGAGGGGCTCAGTGTTGTGAGGTTCACACAGGGAACCTTTGGTGTACACGTTCACAAGTTGAGATGTTTTCAACTCCAGCAGAATGTGTTGGCGCCGCCCGGAGCGAAGCCACGCTTATCCGCTCACGTCAGTTGGCAAACTAACCTTCTCACTGTCTTATACTATCATGCACTCTACCTTTTTATGTCTATAAGGTAATTTATAACTGTACTTTGTAAAGAAACTCAAAGTATTAAGAGCGATGCACTGCTCTGTTGTATGTTAGAGCGATGCTCTGTTGTATGTTAGAACTTTTTAAAGAAACTCAAAGTATTAACTCATTCAGCGCCGGGGATTAGCCATGGCCCTGTGGTCGCATTGCCACGCTTTAAAATATAGGACTGAGTCAACTTGTTTGTAGAGCTATAACTATATTCTATATTCTAGCTATGGATACAATACTATGGCCCAATTGACATCACCTATCTATCGTTCAATATGTGAGAAAGAATACATTTTTCCATCCATACGTTCCTGTGTTATACCGTGGTGAATATAAGTATGGTTTTAGAGCGGTCTAGGGTAATTCATGAAATCCTGAGTTAAAGCCCTATACGTCAATTCCACTATAGACATTGTCATTTCTTGCCTGTATACACTATTACCCCGAAATCAAATCTATATCATAGCTATTATGTTCCATCATGAATGCATGAAAGGGGGGGGGGGGGGGGGTAGTTTCTGATTATTTGATTGTCAGTAACGGCATTCGCATTGAACACTAAAAACGGTTATCAGCCCGATCGGTATGAAAGCATTGCAGGATCAAGCAAAAATTTACGTCAAAGCGTCCTTACCTGTGATCAGGAGTAATCCAAAAATAATATTCCAATTGTTTGATCGCCATCTGGTATATCCAATGTCCATTTGGTCGACGGCATAATCCACCACAACATATGGATCGGAGATATTTGACGCACTTCGATGGAACCGTCAGAACGGCTGCCCTCGCCCGACAAGGAAACATGAAACCGGAGACATGTGGCCATCCCACAGAGAACGATACAAGGGTATAAAGGGTGCTCAATACCGCCGTCTAGCGTGATGCGGCCGGTATTGCACTTTTACATTCTCATGATGATTCCCCATCATTAGTACACTGCATAGTATTGTATATTATATGGTAACTCAGAACATTGTACATATGTCTATACCGAACACTGTGACCTCATTTTCTTCTTCTAAATTACATGCTATACTATGTTATTTGATACTATCTTGTCTAGCACAGTCTCTGGAGCGTAACAGTAAGAAGCATTTTGTATGAAAGTATTCTGTACTTCTGTATGACAACTATTAAAGAAACTTGAACTTGAAACTTAACTCAGAGTCCGTGTGCCTGTAATGAATAGAAATATCGAATAAAATAAATAACGATCAAATAACGCGTATACTCGTTGTTGGTGTTCAACGATTGGCGCCCAATAACGAGTATACTCGTCGTTAGCAGTGAATTAATTAATTAAGAGCGATACACTGCTCTGTTGTTATATATTTTTT
This sequence comes from Notolepis coatsorum, assembly GCF_963971535.1. Classification (NCBI taxonomy): domain Eukaryota; kingdom Metazoa; phylum Chordata; class Actinopteri; order Aulopiformes; family Paralepididae; genus Notolepis; species Notolepis coatsorum. Next base: position 58,697,119 of record NC_140179.1, on the reverse strand, counting down.
ATTGAAAAATTTTATCACACTTTTTACTGTCCGTTCTATTTTATAATTTTTGCCTATTTTTAAACTGAATCAAACCGCACTTTTTTACTCTATCTAATCTATTCTATTTTATTATTTGTATTACTGAAAAACTTTACCTACCTTGCTACCTCTCTATCTTTTTTTATTTCATTTTTATGCTTGCTTATGCCTGTATTTTTTACTGTTGTGAAGTACTTTGAACTGCAATTTCTGTATGAAAAGTGCTATACAAATAAAGTTATTATTATTATTATTATTATTATTTATTATTACTATTATTATCTATTATTATTTTTATTTCTTTATCTTTTTCTACAAAAAACAAGACAAACACAATACAGTAATAATAATAACAATACCTCACAGTACCACAATAATAATAACTGTTGTGAAGGGCCAGATTAAACTGAATATATATATGTATCGTTTGATATACCTTGTATATTATTTGTATATATACACGGAATATCCCTTTACCTGCGTACAAACCAGAGTAATATTCGCTCTCCTATTGGACAGCGACCCCAGGCGCCAACGACCAAGCCCCCAACGGCAAGTTCAAAGGCAACTCCGGGCATGTCGGTACATGCCCAGAGTCTGCGTAGTAATACGAGACAAGAACTGAGGTTGGGACTAGATATTCACCTTACGTATAAATACGGCGCAGGTGTAAACAGCAGTAGTTCAAGTTCAATGTCCAAGCCTTCACCACGAGTCAACGTGCAGTGAAGTGAGCAACCTTGCATCTAAATAGAGCATTGAGAACCGCGTGCGAATAGAATGTTAAAGTGTCAGAGTTTAACGCAGTAACGTTGAGTTCGACTTAATCTAATGTGAAGTAATAGTCGATCATTTATTGTGTATCGTGCGGCTACAGTTCTTCAGTGACCAGCATTACCATCGGTTCGTCGTGTATTTAGCTAGTGCACTTATCCAGGCTGTGCGGCCTAAATCCGTGCCCACACCCGAGGAGTCCTAGGCGAGAACCGTTGGATATGTACACAGGAGAATCTACACCGGCGATTGCAGAACCATTTCTGGTTGGATTATATTGCTTTGGGACCGTGACCACCGGAGAAGAGCACCGTTGATTCCACTGTCGTTTGGGATTTAACCTCGTGAGGATCACCACTTGGGCCCGCCTCTTGGAAGTCGTCAATGCTATCGAGCATCTTGGATTACAACTATTGCTTTGTCTGCTGATCAAGGGAGTACATGCACCGGCTCCTGTATTTGGAGCCTCTTTATTCCTCGTTGACTCAGACTGTGTACCCGAACATTCCTCTACCCCTCCCGGCCTTACACCCCGGAGGGAACCCAGTGTCTCCAGTTGGTACCGGTGTGGCCCATATAATTGCTATACCACAGGTGGCGTCAGCTTAGACCCATCATAGTATTCCTACTATTCTCATTGACTTATGCTCTTGACTGACTTTACGTATGTTCTTCGCCATACAAGCGCAAGCCTAATTCTCAATCTGTAACCTAACGTTGCTTAATAATAATTAATAACCCTCCAATATAATTTATGTGTCAATGCCGTATTCTTGTGTGGGTGTTCACCATATATATTCATGTACTGTATGGCCAGTAATTAAAGTACATAACTAGTAGTGGTTTAATATATCACAATCTTTAATACAGTCAGGGTTTTGTAACCCCTCAGTTACATAACAATAATGAAAACAATTATAATAATACATACAGAACATAAAAACATAAAAAAAATCTACTTATACTATTACAGACACCACAATAGACACCACAAAATAAATGTTCTTCCCCACTCCAAACCCAGGACCCCCGGACTCCCGAGGACCAACACCCTGACCCCCCGCTCCGCCGCTAGATTGTGGCCTTTACTTTCTCGGCTGCTGAGACCCAAAGTTCAATGCTGGCCAGTCCACTCTGCCTACTATACTGATATGTCTTTATACTACTGCGCACTCAACACTGCAGCACCCAAGTTTCAGCACTGTTTGATGAACATTGCTGCTCAGTTCTAAGAGTTGTACCCTTCCTGCTGACTTGTTGTACAGAACTTGCAAGTGTTATGATTCAAGGTAGGAATGTTGAGTCCAATAGTAGAAAGGAAGAAGGAGGCGGAGATGGGGTTGCTCTTCTCAAAATAAGTGTTCCTTTATTATCAGAAACACTAGAGCAAGATACTGGAACGAGAAAGCATAATGTAGCCAGGTACAACTGAGATATAATTAAGGAAAGAGAAAACCGTTCTCACGACGGAGCAAAAGTTTTAACAAAACATAATAACAAATTCGGACCAGATGTCCCACTTCTGCACGCGGCCGACTGCTCCCAGTACTTCTGTTGAAGATCCGACAACAGACAGGAGAACAAAGGATTACTATAAAGGCAAGATACCCAGCAACCCACACGCAGTAATTAGTGACAACAAATCACAGGTGACAATCAATCAGAGCTAATTGCAGAGAACAGGGTGAAGTACTCCAGAATGGCAGTAGGGTTTCCACTCCTGAGAGAGGATAGAAACCCCAAACGTTACAGCAAGTTGCTTTGGATAGAAGCGTTCAGCTAAATGACTAAATGTATTAATATATGCAAAGTCAGTCCCTGTTTGAAGATTTAAAAAAAAGATTTCTAGGTCCAGTGTTCTACTGTCCATTTTGCATCTATAACCAGTTATTATCTAATTAATTAGAATGTTAGAATTCATTTTAGAATGATGATCAGTGTGACTGTGCTCCTGAAAAAGTATAGTATGGTTTATGTAACTGAGGGGTACAATTCCCTGACTGTATTACTAGATATGATACTTACTACCACTACCTTTGTACTTAATATTCGGCCACCCAGTACACGGCATAAATATATTATCATGAACACTCTCACGTAGATGAAACGGATCCAACACAAATGTACGAATTAGAAACAGGTCTTTATTTCCTACACAGCGATGGTGTGTAGAATAAGCACTTAATCACTTAATTACATTTATGAATTGAAATAGTATGCACTTTTATGGCAAGGAGTATTCGTCGGTATATCAATAGATAATGTCCAATCTCTGAAGGCGCAGGTGGTAAATATACGACCTGGAATAGTTAAGGAATAACAGCAATGATACTTCAATGATTATAGGCTGGATACACTAGAGGGGGGTTAATCCGGTCGCTTGTAAGCCGACAGGAGTAGGAGGGGGGGGGGGGGTAGAATCCAGCTGCCTCGTCCGGCCAAGGGTATCCCAGGAGAACCCACTGTAGTGCCGTTCAATGCGCCGGCGATCCTTGGACCACAGATGAAAGCAGGTGGACTCCCTGTGGGCCGGCTCTCTCCGGTCCACGGGGGAGAGACGTGGAGAGACCTCGTCTTGCAGAGCGTCTCCCCACATTGCGTCCTCTCCAGGGGGGGGGGTTCCAACACACGGTAGTGTCGGGGGTCTTTATCCATAGAATAATCAAAGTATCCAAAGCATAATCCGTGCCTGGGAAGGCGGGCTGTCGTCGGTAGAATAATCCGGTATACAGGTCCACTCGCTCGTCGGCTCTGGGGCTCCTCGGGTGCAGCTTCACATAGGGTCAACCACCCTGGGTGAGCAGCCAGTTCTCTGCCCGAAACGATGGGATACTGACTACGGTAGTATTCTCACCGCACGAAGCACTATATATTAACAGACTATTATTAGCTTAATAGACTACGTCCAACTCGACGATATAGTGCCAAATATGACTATTCAAATATTAATATACACGATGTCTCAATACCGATGGTAGGCAGAACTTGGCCTTACTCCCACACGTGGCATTGCGGGGAGGCTTTACGTCTGTGACTCTATTGGAGGGTAAGAAACTGGACTGAAAGGAAAGTCCTACTTTAGTAGCGCAGTATATATACGCACTATGAACAAATAGTCCCATTAGTGGTGCGGTAGCCAAATTCCTACGCGGAACTAGGACTTGTTCGTACATGTCGAGCGGTACGTTTGAACTGGGTCTGAGGGGTATGGCAGCCTGGCACCAAGGTCTCGACCAATAGTAGAATGGAGACTATTATGGGATGTTCAGTAGGCTAGAATGGATATTCAATGCATATTGTACAAGGAATATACAAGGGATATCAGGGAATATTAGAGAATATACAAATACAATTAAATATATATATATAAATAAATATATATATTCGGTTTAATCTGGCCCTTCACAACAGCCACCCCCTGAATAGGTCCCAGATCTAATCAGTTAAACGGAGACAGATTAATCGCGTTGTCTATTTACACATAAGGGTTTGCTGTAGGGGTCAGTCAACTTCACAAAGTCATAGGGTTGTAGGGTCATGGTCATCATCGATTGTGTCTGGGAGTCGAGGCAGTTCTATGAGCCTTGCCACGGGACGGGTGTAAGTGCGACCCTGGACGAGCACTTCAGCTGCTCGGACCTTGCCGTCGGCACCGGTGATCACTTTGCTTACGCGGCCGGCCGGCCACATAGCTCTGGGCAGTGATTGATCAATAATCATGACGACTGTTCCTTCTGTCAAATTGTCTCTCTCCTTTACCCACTTCTGGCGGGTCTGTAGAGACGGTAGGTAGTGCAGTAGGAAACTGTTCCAAAACTTGTCGGCTAATACTTGGCTGTACCTCCACATTCGTCGGCCGTTCGCTTCTTCAGGCCGGTACATTGTCTGGGGTAATGTGGGATCTAGCCGCCCCATCAGGAGTGTGTTGGGGGTAACTGGGTCGATATCCGCCACATCACTGGAGACATATCCGAGGGGCTTCGAGTTAAGTACTCCCTCAATCTCCGTGAGGACTGTTTCTGCTCCTGCGTGATGTACATCCTCATCGTATTTCTTTATAATCAGCTTTGTGACCTTGTGTCGGCTGTTCAATACGATCGGGTATTTAATGTCATCCGGTAGATTGGGGGCTCTGCGTAGGCGACCACCCACTCTGATGAGGGTGTGAGCGTCGCTCTCGGGGGCCAGGTGAATTAATCTGCTGTCGGATGGGACGGGCTTTCCTCCCTGTAGACAGGCCAATTCATCGGGGAACGAGTCTCTCTGGGCTCGCTGCAGTAGAAGCAATTCTGCTTCCTCGTAGTTAGCTGCTGACATATCAGCGGGGGACTTGCACTCCGGGTGGTACCGCAGGAATGTTCTTTGTTGTGCACTCTCTATGGACGTGCAATCGTTTATGTTAGGGTCGGTGGAGGCTACGGTGCTCAATCCACAGAACACAGACTTCTTAATTTCCACCTCCTCTGGACTTGCTTCCCTCGGGATAGGCATGGGCCACTGTCCTTCCGGGAGTCTTAGGAATGCGGGGCCGTCACTGTAGACATTGCGACGGGTGAGGTCATCCAGGGGCATCCCCCGGGTGATGACGTCAGCTGGGTTCTGTTTTGTATCAACGTAGCGCCACTCTGTTTCTCCGGTTAACTCTTCGGTTAAGTCTTGAATCTTGGTGACTCTGACTCCCACGAAGACTTTGTACTTGCATGAGTCCGATTTGATCCAGGCGAGTACCGTCGTGGAATCTGACCACAGGATTGTTCTAGACACCGGTATGGTGAGCTCACGTTGGATGAGCGTGGCTAGGTGCGCTCCGGCTAGGGCTGCGCAGAGCTCTAGACGTGGGATAGATTGTTGCTTGCGTGGGGCTACTCTCGAGCGGGCGAGGACAAATGCTGTGTAGATCTCTCCCCCCTGGTCTTGGGCCCGCAAGTAGGCTACTGATCCGTATGCGACCTCTGAGGCGCCACTGAAGACGTGTAAGTCCATTTTACATGTCTCTGGCCTCACCGTGGGTGGGAAGTAGCTTCGGCGCATATTAACGCCTGGGAGTGAGTGGAGCTCCATCTCCCACTCTCTCCAGGTGGATGCAAGGTGTGCGGGAATGGGGTCGTCCCAGCCCTGGTCCTTGTCCCACAATGCTCGTACAATAATTTTTGCCCTGGTGGTGTACGGTAGAATACATCCTAGCGGGTCATATTGTCGGGCGAGTGTTGTGTACACACTCCGTCTGGTGGTCGGCGCCGCCGCCGGCCTTCCCTGCTCCGTAGTCAGGGGCTTGTGTCTGTAGTGAAGCGAATCTGTTTTGAATCGCCACACCAATCCCAGGGTCATCTCCTGGGCTTCTCCCGGGATTGTAGCCATCCAGGTCTCGCTGCTGGCTGCCTTGTCCTCGGAGGAGAGGCTGCGCAGTACTTGCGGATCGCTGCTGGCCCACTGCCTGAGATCAAAGCCGCCTTTGATCAATGAGGCGCGGAGTTTAATCAGGAGAGCCTCGGCTTCTTCCTGGGTTGAAAGGCTTTGTAGACAGTTGTCTACGTAGAAGCTGTTCTTTACGCTGTGTCGGACCTCTTCGTCCGCTGCTGGGTCCTCTGCTACATGTTTCTGTAGTGCAAATGTCGCACAGCAGGGGCTGCACGTCGTTCCGAAGGGGAGGACTTCCCATTGGTAGATGGCTGGGTGCTCATCTCCTGGCTTCTCTCTCCATAGGAACCGTAACAGGGGCTTGTCCGCCTCTACTAATCTCACCTGCAGGAACATTCCTTTAATGTCCCCGCTGATGGCCACCTTTTCCTGGCGGAAGCGGAGTAGAACGCCGAGTAGGGAGGGGCCGAGTGTGGGACCGGGCAGTAACTCTTTATTCAGATTTTGGGATCCGATCTGGTAGCTGCAGTTAAATACTATGCGGTCTTTACCGTTGTGATGGACCTTGTGGTGGGGCACGTACCACGATTCAGTGGTCTGGTCAGCCTCTTTAATGTCCATCTTTGTGACGTGTCCCGCTGTGATGAGCTTCTCAATCTCAGCGCGGTATACACTCTCTTGGGCGGGGTTCTTGGCTAAGCGCCGCTCCGTGTTCAGCAGGTACCGTTCTATGGCGTCTGTCTTGGCGTGGAAAGTAGGCATTCCTTCTCGCCGCAGGAGTGGCGTGGCGTATCTCAACACGCCGTTGACCGGGACTCTCTTGGTCCCTGTCTCGAGGAGGTGAATGGCGTAAATGTCATCTTTAGAGCGAATGTCTTTCTTTCCATTCTTAAAGGGCATTTGTTCCAAGCTCCATAGCCGCTCTACGTGTTGCAGGAGTGCGGTTTCTCCCTCTGTGACTCGGGAGTGGAGACATCTAGTGGCTGTACTTCGGTTGAGAGATTTGGCGAGCGGGCCTTGGAGAGTCCATCCCAAACGGGTCTCGACTGCTGCAGGACAGCCTCGGGGTCCGGTATGAACCCGGTCTATCGGGACAATGAGGTCTGCATGGTCGGAGCCTATCAACAGGGTCGGCATAGCATTGTCTATGAGCGGGATCGGTAACTTGCGCAGATGTGCATATTTCTCCATCAGCTTGGCGACGGGGTATGTGTACCGCGACAGTCCTATTTCTTGGCTGGTGAAAGCGTCTGCAATCTGGTACCGTCGCTCAGGCTGGCCGCTTGCTGCGATAGAGAATGAGACATTCTCGCCCTTTATCGTCTTCAAATCTCATCTTATTGTCCGAATTGTCATTTGGGTTTCGCTTCCCCGCAGCCCTAGCTGGGCCGCAGCGGAGGCGAGCAGCAGGGTCTTCTCTGACCCGTCATCGAGGACGGCGTAAGTGTCCAGGACTTTATTCTGGTAGCTTAGTGTCACACGCACTACTTTTAGGAGTACTCGGGCTCCACTGCTGCTGGCGGGATCGATGTACATGACGCTCGCTTTGCGGCTGGATGGTGCAGGTGAAGGGCGCCGTCTGTTACTGTCGTGAAGTATGTCCAGATGGGCTCCATCGCACTTGGTGCACCTTTTCTTTAAGCGGCATTCGGCTGCCATGTGTGAGCGCGCACAGCGAAAACAGCGCTTGTTGGACTTTATCCATTGACCTGCTTCCTCCGCGCTCAGCTTGGGGAAGGAGTCACATTGCGCTAGCCAGTGTTCTTTCTCACAGTAGGGGCACACTATCTTCCACTTCTCCGTTCTGGAGGGGGTACTGTGGCTCCTGCTGCTCGGTACTGACTCCGATTGGTGCATCACAGTCACCGATCTTCTTCCATCATTTAGTCGTCTGGTTCCTTCTCTGGAGCCAGGGGTGCTCCGTCCGAATGTATCTAGCCGTAGGCTGCTGACTTCTCTCGCCAGGAAGTCGGCTAGATCGAGGAGGTTCGGTTCGGGGCCATTCGGGTCTCTGTGGTCCCTCTGCCGCCTAAAGCGCTCCTGACGAGCGGGCGGCAGCTTCTCCAGGATCCTTTCCACATTTGAGTTGGCGTAAAGTTCATACTTCCCCTTCTCTCTTTGCGCTCCCAACATCCCTACCAGGGACTGCACTCTGATGGACAGGTCGTCCAGTGCTCGATTGTCTATTGCTGGGGGTAAGCGGTCGATGTGTCGGATCTCCTGGATCACGTAATCCCATATGCGCCCATACCTCTGGTCCAATGCTACCAGCGCTGCTGTGTATGGGGTGGTGGAAGTCGCGTAGGCGAGCGCTATATTATGTGCGCGGGGCACCTTTAAGTGCTGCAGTAGGATGGCGTATTTGTGGCGTTCATCCAATACATCCACCAACATGGTCTCCAGACACATGCGGAGTTCTGTATACTGGGCCCGGTTCTCTTGGGTGAAGTCGGGTACCATAGGCGTGCCAATGTATGACGCTGACTGTGGATACATCGGCGAGCGTTGGGGGAGAGGCCTCCTAGGCGAGTCTCCTCCCGCTCCTTGGTATGGGCTGGTACCGGCAGTGTACCATGGCCCGCTTGTCCAGGTGCTGTTCCTCGGTGCGGGTCGTGCGTCGTGCTCACCCGTGTATAGAGTCGGGGGTCTGTAGCGCAGCTCCGCGGGAGTATAGCCTGGGCTGTACCGGACCTCCTGGTCCGGTAGAGTACTGTGCTGTCTTCGGGCGTGGTTCTCCTCCTCTTCCTCTTCGTCTTCAGTTAGGTCATCCAGTGCTTGTAGTCTCTGGTTTAGCCTCTCCACAGGATATGCTGCTCCTTCCCGGTTGCTAGGTCTCGCTTGGACCGGTGGGGGGAGGTGGTCTGTGGGGGGTATAGACCTCGTCTGTTGGTCAAGTTCAGGGTTGTTTACTCGGCTAGGGGATGCCGCCCTGGAGGTGTGTCTAGACGAGTTCCTGGAGCCTCTGGCGGAGGGAGAGGGTGTTGTCCGTCTGATCAGCTGTTCTATTAGTTGCGCTTGCTGTCTGTCGCGCGCTGCGTCCCGTTGAGCACCAGCAGCTGCTCGCTGGCTGTCTGCTCGGTCTCGGGCCACATTCTCTTCCATCTGAATGCGTCTTATTTCTAGACGTATATGCTCTTCTTCGCTCCGCTGCTGGATCTGCAGTCGGTCGCGTTCAGCAGCGGCGTTCAGGCTGATGAGGAAGGCCTGCTGTAGGGTCCTCTCTGCCTCGCTGGGAGAAGGCGGTTGTATAGGGGAGCCTTCCCTCGGGGTACTCCTTGCGGAGCCTTGGAGCTCTATCTCCACGGTGCTCTCCCCGTCTTCTTCCGTGCCGAGTTCTCTCTCGGTAGCGTTGTATTCCTCCCGGGACTCATCGGGGACTACTTCTTCAGTACTGGCGGGGTGTGAAGTCATGTCTGGTTCCCACTGGTCCCCACCGTGAACTTGGTCAGTTACATTAGAGCCCGTAGGGGCCTCTATGGTCGGGGTAGTCTGGGCGTTGGGGTTATACATACTTTTACTTTCTAGTTTTACCGCGTTTACTGTTAGTAGAAGACTAGGTTGTTGACTGACAGCGTAAGCCTCTAAGTACTGAGGGAGCCGTCGTTCGCGCTGCGGGCGTTGGTTAGGAGGATCGTTTCGTGGAGTGTTCATCATAGGCCATTTCAATATTAATAACACTATATTAATATTACACTAATTACCATCCGGCTCGAAGGACCAATTGTAACTGAGGGGTACAATTCCCTGACTGTATTACTAGATATGATACTTACTACCACTACCTTTGTACTTAATATTCGGCCACCCAGTACACGGCATAAATATATTATCATGAACACTCTCACGTAGATGAAACGGATCCAACACAAATGTACGAATTAGAAACAGGTCTTTATTTCCTACACAGCGATGGTGTGTAGAATAAGCACTTAATCACTTAATTACATTTATGAATTGAAATAGTATGCACTTTTATGGCAAGGAGTATTCGTCGGTATATCAATAGATAATGTCCAATCTCTGAAGGCGCAGGTGGTAAATATACGACCTGGAATAGTTAAGGAATAACAGCAATGATACTTCAATGATTATAGGCTGGATACACTAGAGGGGGGTTAATCCGGTCGCTTGTAAGCCGACAGGAGTAGGAGGGGGGGGGGGGGTAGAATCCAGCTGCCTCGTCCGGCCAAGGGTATCCCAGGAGAACCCACTGTAGTGCCGTTCAATGCGCCGGCGATCCTTGGACCACAGATGAAAGCAGGTGGACTCCCTGTGGGCCGGCTCTCTCCGGTCCACGGGGGAGAGACGTGGAGAGACCTCGTCTTGCAGAGCGTCTCCCCACCTTGCGTCCTCTCCAGGGGGGGGGGTTCCAACACACGGTAGTGTCGGGAGTCTTTATCCATAGAATAATCAAAGTATCCAAAGCATAATCCGTGCCTGGGAAGGCGGGCTGTCGTCGGTAGAATAATCCGGTATACAGGTCCACTCGCTCGTCGGCTCTGGGGCTCCTCGGGTGCAGCTTCACATAGGGTCAACCACCCTGGGTGAGCAGCCAGTTCTCTGCCCGAAACGATGGGATACTGACTACGGTAGTATTCTCACCGCACGAAGCACTATATATTAACAGACTATTATTAGCTTAATAGACTACGTCCAACTCGACGATATAGTGCCAAATATGACTATTCAAATATTAATATACACGATGTCTCAATACCGATGGTAGGCAGAACTTGGCCTTACTCCCACACGTGGCATCGCGGGGAGGCTTTACGTCTGTGACTCTATTGGAGGGTAAGAAACTGGACTGAAAGGAAAGTCCTACTTTAGTAGCGCAGTATATATACGCACTATGAACAAATAGTCCCATTAGTGGTGCGGTAGCCAAATTCCTACGCGGAACTAGGACTTGTTCGTACATGTCGAGCGGTACGTTTGAACTGGGTCTGAGGGGTATGGCAGCCTGGCACCAAGGTCTCGACCAATAGTAGAATGGAGACTATTATGGGATGTTCAGTAGGCTAGAATGGATATTCAATGCATATTGTACAAGGAATATACAAGGGATATCAGGGAATATTAGAGAATATACAAATACAATTAAATATATATATATAAATAAATATATATATTCGGTTTAATCTGGCCCTTCACAACAGTTTATTCGTATTGGGAAAGATACAGACACATTAGCTGGTTGAACAACATCTATATGTGTGGCAATAATGCAGATATTGAGTGTATTTCTGTGAAAATGCCGGTGTGAACAGCGACGCCCGGAAGATGCAGAGCGTAGGAGTCTTGAGACCCTTGACTGGAGGTAGGAGGGAGCCATTCCCCTTGTTGCAACGGAATGTCAGGTCAAGGATCTTGAAGTGGATTTGCTCTCTGAGAAGTGGGGTGACGATGGTAAATGGTAAATGGCTGCTTTTTTATATAGCGCTTTTATCCAAAGCGCTTTTTTTGTATTTTATTTTTTTTATAATTTTTTAAACAAACACATAAACAAACATGACAACACACGATAAGATATACAAGCAATGAGATCACATTTTAGTTAATTGTCTTATATAGGATATACCCTTAATACCTGTTATCTAAAAACCTACACACATATGCTCCAGCTCGTACCCCCCCCCTTCCGGACCCCCCATTGGATAATCCATCCATTTTCCCTCGCTCCTAACCAGACATTACCATTATATGCTAGCTTTTATTTTCTCCACCACTTCTAACCACAATGTCATTTTGGATTCATTGAGACCCAAAATTCTTGCTGTAGATATTTCTTGATAGATCACATCGAGATATGTAATAATCCAGACCTTTCGGCACATTTTTTCCGGTTGGAACCATCGTGATGCTATCAGCTTTTTAGCCACTGTGATACCCGATAAAACCAATCTCTTTAGCTGTGGATGTACTGCACACTCAAAATCATCATTCAGCAGTAGTACAGAGGGGTGTACAGGTATATTCCAAGTTAAGAGATTTGATAGTTGCTGGGTCACCTCTTTCCAGAATATCTTAACTGGTGGGCAGTCCCAGTACATGTGCATAAATGTCCCCTCGTCCCCATTTGTACATAAGGAGCATTTGGAGTCTTGTATAAGACCCATTTTTTTCAGTCTTATAGGAGTCAAGTATGTCCTGTGAATATAGTTAAGATTGATTTGTTAATGGTCCGGGTTCCTTGATGTGAATCGAATATTTGCCCAGGCTTCTTGCCAATCAAAATCACTTTCCAGGTCTGGTATATCCCTCCTCCAGACGGAGTCTAGGTGGAGGGTTTCATATGAGGACGTTAGTAATTGATGATAAAAATCTGAAACAAAACCTCTTGATGTCTCTCTTTCATAGAAGAATTTGTGGTATCTGTGGTGTACAATTGGTATATTTAATGGAACACCGTGAGCCTTCAAACATGCCAATAACTGTGCGTAAAAGTAATATGTGGACTTGGTGAGATTACATTTTTTGCTTATTTCATTGAAACTACAAAAACCCTGTTTATTGAAGATGTCTCCTAATGAGTGTATGCCTTGCTTTTCCCATCTAGGGAATCTTATAGGTTGTTTTCCTATCCAGAGTGCATTGTTATTGAATAAGGGAGTATGATTATGCCATTTATGTAGGGTAGAATATTTGTTTTGTGTTTCGCGCCATATCCGGATCGCATGAGTGATTATGGGGCCAAATTTCCGTTCGCATTGCTTAATTGGTAATTTGGTGTATACTATGCCCTTCAGCTTATGTGGAGCTACTATATTTTCTTCTAAATTTCTCCAGGATACTAATGCGGTGGATCTTTTTATACGTGGTGGTTTGTTATTCCAAATAAATTTGTATGTGGAGGAGTGTAATTCTTTCCAGTAACCCTTTGGAGGGGGTAATGGTAGCATTGAGCTGAAGAAGTTGATTCTAGGTAGGACGTCCATCTTGATTATTGATATACGTGCCTGTACTGAGTTTTTAAGTTTCGACCACCTGACAAGGTCGTATTTGATTTTGTTTTGGATTATTATGTAATTGTGCTTCACCGTTTGGCTTATGGTGGGGAATATCTCAACTCCCAAACATCTAAATTGTTTTACCATCTGTATCTCTTTTGGGAGGGTTATATTTCTTTTTGCAGGGGCGTTAAGTGGGAGGAAGGCCGACTTCGGCCAATTTATCCTAAATCCCGATAGATCTCCAAAGTCCTCAATCAGCTTTAGAAGATGAGGCAATGCTGTGTTGGGGTTTTGCATGAACAGTATTACGTCGTCCGCATATAAACTAATTTTGTGTTGTGTGCCCTTGATTTTGATTGGTTCTATGGATTGGGATTGTCTTATATATTGTGCTAAAGGCTCTAATGATAGATCGAATAGTCCGGGACTAAGAGGGCAACCCTGTCTGGCTGAGCGTGATACCGGAAAGATTTTGGAGATGATTGTACCTGTTGTAATCATGGCCGATGGGTCTTTGTATAATACTTTAATCATATCAATGAATCCTTTTCCTAACCCCATCCTTTCTAATACTGCCCATAGATACGACCATTCCAACCTGTCAAAAGCTTTCATTGCATCCAGGGACAGTATCGCCTTAGGTGTGTTGTCTTCCTTGTTGGCATCTAGTACGTGTAGTAATCGTCTTATGTTATCGGTGATCAAGCGACCTCTTATGAAGCCAGTTTGGTCCGGGTGAATTAAAGATGTCATATGCTTTTGTAGTCTGATGGCTAATACCTTAGAGTACAGTTTGATATCGGTTCCGAGGAGGCTTAAAGGTCTATAACTACCGCACTCGGTGGGGTCTTTGTCTTTTTTAAGGAGGACTGTTATGAGTGCAATATTGTCATTCTTATGGAAGTTCCCCTCCTTAACTGAGTATAAAATCATATTTAGTAATAAGGGTCCAATTATGTCCCAACAAGAGAGGTACATTTCTGGTGGGATACCGTCTCTTCCAGGAGCCCTACCACTTTGCATTTCAGATATGGTGTGATCGGTGTTTCTAACTGTTTAGCGTCATCCTCTGAAAGTTTAGGGAGAATAATTTGATTAAGATATGTGTCCATTTTGTTTTGATCGAAGGTCGTTTCTGATTTATATAAGTCGGAGTAGAATTCTTTGAATGTATCATTTATTTTTACAGGGTCTGTTTCAAGTACTTGTTGTGCTCTAATGGTAGTTATATCTGCAAATTTTGCATTAATTCTTAATCGCATGGCTAATAGGTGACTGGGTTTAGAACCTTGGGAGTACTGCTGTTGTCTTGTGCTACGTATTTGTATTTCCGATTGTTGTCTGTATATGGCATTGATCTCTTTTTTTAGTACCTTAACTTGATTTTCTAGTCGAGTTGAGTTGTTGTATTTTAAAGAATTAAATAACGTTGAGTAAAGCGTTTCCAGCTCAGCCAGTTTTATGCATCGATTCTTGCGCATTTTGGAGGAAAAGCTATCAGTGAAATCTTTGATCATTCCCTTTACCGACATCCATATTATTCTGGGGTCTTGCACCGAGTTTGCATTCTCCCGTAGGAATACTATAAGAGCTTCTTTGAGTTGTGTAATGAATTCCTTGTTATTAAGCAGCATCGAGTTAAATCGCCATCTTGGGGCTCGGGAAGATAGTATACCAAATGTTCCTTTTAGGAGTAAATAACAGTGATCTGATGCATTGGGTATCATTTCCACTTCATAGTTATCAAATAGTCTAAAAAAAACCCTTGACTGGAGGTAGGAGGGAGCCGTTCCCCTTGTTGCAACGGAATGTCAGGTCAAGGATCTTGAAGTGGATTTGCTCTCTGAGAAGTGGGGTGACGATGGTAAATGGTAAATGGCTGCTTTTTTATATAGCGCTTTTATCCAAAGCGCTTTACAATTTGTTCCTCACATTTTACCCATTCACTCACACATTCACACACCAACGGCGGAGGCAACCATGCAAGGTGCCAACCTGCTCATCGGGAGCAATTAGGGGTTAAGTGTCTTGCTCAAGGACACATCGACACGCTGCCTGGGAGGAGCGGGAATCGAACCGGGCACGAACCTCCGGATTGCCAGACAAGCCATTGTCGCCCCTGATGGGCTGACTTTGGTAGATCGGGAGATATTTACAGCTTTGTTGATTATTAAAACAACGAATAGGTTAGTCGACAAAGTCCTCAGTCATTTCAACATCAGATACGCGTATTGTATCTGATCTAATGTATTATTATCATTATTATTAACTAAGGATTTCTTTAGACTACATACATTCAGTCCTCTTCAACAGATCTGTCAGTTTACCTTGTGAAAATAGATTGTGACAAGGCCAAACAGTTTGCAGTCCACTTGTGGGGATTGTGACCAACAGAGAATTTGACAGCTTCTCTGTGGGGGGTGGGGGTTGACGTTGGGTCCATTTACAGGCAATTTGTGACATTGTTTTTTTTATTTTTTTTATTCTACTTACATTTTTCATTAATCTTGTTTTCATAGGTCTATCCATCGTGCCTGTCAGCGCATGTGTATAATAGAAGACAGATGGGGAGAGGGAGTCAGAGTGAGAGAGAGATACACAGAGGGAGGAAGAGATACATAGAGAGATACAGAGATATAGAGATACAGAGAGAGGGAGAGGCAGATAGATAGAGATACACAGAAAGAGGGAGAGAGAGAGAGAGAGAGAGAGAGAGAGAGAGAGAGAGAGAGAGAGAGAGAGAGAGAGAGAGAGAGAGAGAGAGAGAGAGCGAGAGAGAGAGAGAGAGAGAGAGATACACAGAGAGATACACAGAGAGAGAGGCAGAGGGAGTTAAAGAGAGATAGAGATACACACAGAGAGGGAGAGAGATACAGAGAGGCAGAGGGAGTTGGGGAGAGAGAGAGAAAGAGGGGGATACAGACAGGAGAGAGATAGAGAGAAGCAGATAGAGAGAAAGAGGGGGATACATACAGGGGAGAGATAGAGAGAGGCAGAGAGAGAGAAAGAGGGGGATACAGACAGGGGAGAGATAGAGAGAGGCAGAGAGAGAGAAAGAGGGGGATACAGACAGGGGAGAGATAGAGAGAGGCAGAGAGAGAGAAAGAGGGTGATACAGACAGGGGAGAGATAGAGAGAGGCAGAGAGGGAGAAAGAGGGGGATACAGACCGGGGAGAGATAGAGAGAGGCAGAGAGGGAGTTGGTGAGAGAGATAACCTTACTGTGTGTGTGCCAGTGCACGTGAGCGGCGCAGCGCGTGAGCGGCGCGGGGAGCGGAGCGGGCGGTTTTGACGTGAGCGAGGAGTGGGTTTTAAAATGGGTCGGTGCGACGTCCGGAGCGAGAGTTCTCCTCCGCTCCAATCCACTCCAGGCCGCTCACAGTGGTTTAACACTGATGTAATATACAGTATGTAGTACAATGCCAAAGCAACAGATGGCGATGTACAAACATGAAGGCCATTTTCAACCAATGAGAAGGGTGAACCTGTGATATCCTGTTCAGGCTTTGTCACTCACATCCTGTTAGAAAAAGTTTTGACGCCATTGTTGTTGTCGTTAGCTTACATGCTAACGTTAATGGCAGCGACAATAGCATTGTGGCTAGGCTAGCTATCATCGCTTAATAGAGCTAGTGAATGGATAAACAACGTTATTTAACATTGCAGAATGGGTACAATTACAATGCGGCTCAATACAAACAATTGTTAAGGGGCCCAGGGGGTGTAGACTGTTGTAGTTTGAGCTAATTTACACCATGCTCCAAAAAAAAAAATCTGCCGAGCGATGTGGCGCGGGGAGCGGGGAGCGCTCTATTCAAAGTGAGCGGTGAGCGAGCGGAGAACGACTTGGGGGCGGGGTCAACATGAGCGATTAGCGGAGCGGACCAAGCTTTAAGAGCGAAGAGCGGATTTCTCGCCTGCGCCGATCCGCTCACGTGGCCTGGTGTGTGCTGCCAGCAGATGCACAGATAAGCGGCCATTACATTTTCAAATCCATCCATTGCCCTGCCCTGTCATAGTTAATGGCTTGTGGAGAGATCTTTTTTTGCACCTTAGAGAAGAGGATAATGACATTCTGTCAGAATATAGATTTAGCACAAAGTTGCTGCTGTGGTTTCTGCTCTGTTCTGCATCTCTCCTTCTACCATAAAGGGAAATGCCACCCAATTATAGACAAAACAAAACAACAACCTTTATTTACTTTGGGACATATTTTGCTCAGTGAGTTTAGTTCCACACATTCGCACCAGGTGAGCTACCCGGTACATCTACAGTCTTTTGTTGGTAACTGCCCTCCTTGTTACAGTAAATATGTTTGGAGAATTATCCAGCGCCCTTCCTACAGAGATATTATTATTTTATCATTATTATCGGCACTTATTATACAAGTATTATTTATCATCTGGTGCCACCTAGTGGGAGTTTACTGCAGACTGTGGGACGCCAGGAGACTGAGATGTGGACAGGTGAGGCTGATTCAGCGTCTGTGTGACACACTATTTAAGAGACACACGTAGCCATGTAATGAGAAAAGCCCTGTGGGCGATCTAACTGGCTAACGGTACGTTGCATTGTATTATCTCTTGTATGCACTGACTCTGTTCATAACTATTGTCGTAACTTAAGTCAATACATTGGGTTAGTTACAGTATACAGGTTTGCTAACTGGATGAAAGAAAGATAGATAGAAGGATAGAATAGTCCCACCCTCTGGCTTAGCCAGCAAGGAATAAACGTGCAGTCAGACAACAAGGTTCTAATTCAAATTCAGATGATTTATTGCCGCGGGCCCAAAAGGTGAATAAAGCAGGTTATTTACATACAGGGATTATTATCATATTACATTAAACATGAATACATGGTTATTGATGCTTACACATCAAACAAGTCTGTACACAAAATAGTAGTCATGTTATGTCAATGAAAAGAGAATGTACTGAGCAATACACATAGTTAAACCTGGTCTAAGATAGGGATCTTTACATTTTACACTATAAAATACCAAACAACAGTGGTTTCCATGATTTACTCACGTATATTTGCCAGGCACATTTCTCTGGTGGGCGCGGTGGAGACCAGACCCTGGGGTGAGTTCTGGCCTATCTGTCTAACAATGGGTTCTGGTTTTTATACTATGGCATCAACCAATCATAGTTACATTCAAATATGGAGTTGGTCCAATCAGGTTTCTTGATTCTAAAAACAGGAGGCTTGCTGTTGGGGCTGTCTGCCCCAAATATCTCCCCTGTCCTTATGTGGGCTGGTTCCTGCAGCCCAGGGGGGGTCTGTGGCCCCTGGTGTGCTGTGGCAGAGAGCTAATTCCTCAAAAGTCCTTTCTTGTATGGGCAGTTGAATCTTTAAACATTTCTAAGATTTATCTTCAGTGTAAATTAATTATATATTTCCAGCATTATCACAGTGTACTTTTTGTCTATATTTTGATACCAGACAGTGGTTAAGGATAACATGATACCTGTATTCACCTTATTGTTACTGAGACTTACATTCTATATAGATTTACAAAAGGAGTGAAATTACATATTCTATTATCTTTTATAAACAGTTTACATTCTAATGACATTCAAATATCCTTTTATCTAATAAGTCAGATAGATTACTGTGATATTGTTGTGTGACAATTTCCATGAAACTTGAGCTATTCTCAAAGGCAAGTCAGGGGTCTTTGGTCAGACCAACTGTTCTCTGCTGTAATCTGTTCACAGTCAGGTGTGGCCTGCTGTGACCACATTAACATCATTGTCCTGTTATCCTGAGAATTTACAGTCAAACAGAGGTCCCCACACTGAGCGTGGAAAGATCTAATCATTCAAGTATCCTATATGTCAGGGGTGGCCAACCCGCGGCTCACGAGCCGCATGCGGCTCTTTGCCCGTCAATGTGCGGCTCTTCCATCCATAAAAAATTAAATAAAAATTATATATATTATATATATAATTATTATATCATTCCATAAGGACGTAGAATAAACATTTACAATTCTTTTTAAATGGTCCATTTGCATGTTCTTGGTATCTGAATCTAGGGACATATATGGATCAGTGTCAGAAATAATAATAATAATAATGGATTGGATTTATATAGTGCTCTTCATGACACCCCAGTGACCCCAGAGCGCTTACAGAGTCCATTATTCATTCATACACAGTCATACCGGTCATACTAGGTTATACTAGGTTACACAGTCATACACAGTCATACCAGTCATACTAGGCTTGAGTAAATTGTAATGAACCAAAGGAGAATATCAATTCTATTTAAAAATGATCTTTGACTGTGAATAACACCATGCTAAAATTGACCAGGCCTGAAAAATCTAAGCAAATGAATAAAGGGAAGATGATTAAACAGAAGGTTTTGTAGATACAGTACTGAATTCTGCCATCTTTTTTATAATGTAAATTTCTCCACCATTCTTCATCATATTGCAACACCGTTTTTTGCAAGACGTTCACAGAAAGGTAGAGAAACTAACTGCGTTCTGTTTTATGGCAATAACATTCAGGTTTGTGGGAGATAATCCCAAAAAATAAGAGAAATAAAAAAGTAAATCCAGAAGTCAGATGATTGACAGGGGCTGGTGTGAGCTGGGTAGGGAAGTTTTTCGAAATTTGAAAGCCCTGAGTCTCTTCCTTCAAAAGACTACACTCACTTTTGATGTGCCACTTCCTCCTGTCAATATGCGCCGGTTTCCGCCTCAATGCCCTGAGATTTCTATAATCTTATATTTCACTAATAACAGTTAAAATAATTGGTAAACAAACGTAATGCTGAAAATATACACTTTTACTGTATATCTCGGACTTAAGAGGTTACTGTGAGGCCCAAATTAAAAAGACATTAGCAACTTCAGAGGCCAGCGTTTTTGATTGATTGATTGAAAAGTTTATTAACAGATTACAGAATTGGTACAGTACAGTACAGCTCAATACATACAATTGTTAAGGGGTTGCAGACCAGAGAAACACTTTCGTCTTGTTTACATCAGGGTCCCCAATTTTCAATTCATCATGACACACACGACATACAGATAGACAGTACTGCTACATCTATACATTTATGACATACCAGATTTGCAAATACAGTACTGTTTGTGATACAAAATAATCCAGAAAAAGAGTGTATATACATTTGACATAGAAACTGTACATTGGAGGAGGTTGGGTAGGTGGGGTGGGGTTGGCTGGGGCTGTACATTGGAGGTGGGGGGGGGGTTGGGTAGGGGGGACACACTATACACTGTACATTGGAATACTGACATACATTTGACATAGCAACTGTACATTGGAGGAGGTTGGGTAGGTTGGGTGGGGTTGGGTGGGGCTGTACATTGGGGGGGGGGGGGGGGGGGTTGGGTAGGGAGGGGGGACACACTGTACATTGGAAATTTGGAATACTGACAAAGCCATACTTGGTCTTTACTGTACAACTGGGTTAGGACATTTGTAGGGGCCAGTTTCGAATTGCAGTCTCCCGTAGGTGTTCTTTGAGAGTGTTTTTGAAAGTGGGTAGTGATTCACATTAATTTACAGCTTTGGGTAGGGCGTTCCACATTGATGTGGCATAATTGCGAAACGTGTTTAGTCCCTTGTTTGAGCCGAATCTGGGTTTCACATGATTTGTGGAGCTCCCTCTGGTGTTGTGATCGTGGTATACACTGACCTTTGGGAAGTATTTTGACATGTACATGGGTACCTTGGTCGTGTAGTGTATCTTGTAGACCAGGCCCATTGCAAGTTGCTGTACTCTGTCGTCTACTCTAAGCCATCCTAGGTTGTCAAAGTGGGCAGGGGTGAGGTGGGTTCTAGGAGTCAGGTCAAGCAGTAGTCTGACTAGTTTGTCTTGAGATGTTTGTAATTTGGTTTTTAGTGCCTTTGAGGTGCTTTGGTACCATGAGGTGTAAGCATAGTCGTAGTACCCTTGAATGAGTGCTCCTGCCAGAGTCTTCAGGGTATTCTTGTTTACCAGAGAGGAGATCCGGTACAAGAATAGAGTTTGTTGGTTGACTTTTTTTATTACATTGGATGCCATTTTGTCACAGGAAAGATTAGCCTCTAGGATGGAACCCAGGTAGGTAATTTCATCTTTCCTTGTGACAATATTGTCACCCACTGTAACTGAGAAGCCGTTGGTCTTGCTGAGTTTGTTATTTGAACCGAAGAGAATGGACTCTGTTTTGCCCATGTGTAATGATAGTTTGTTGTCGGCGAGCCATATGCAGATTTTGCCTAGTTCCGAGCTGAGGGTTTTTTCAACCTGTAACTTGTTCTTGTCAGAGACCAGCAGGGCTGAGTCGTCCGCAAACAGGAACAAGTTGCAGTCACAAGCTGACGACATGTAATTTGCATAAATTAGGAACAGTAGCGGTCCTAGTATACTTCCTTGTGGAACACCACAGTTCACTGTGAGGGGGGGGGGGGTAGGGTACCGTTTACCTCCACCATCTGTTCTCTCCCCTCCAGGTAGGATTGTATCCAGCTCACTGATAAGAGGGTGGGACATATAAACACATTTACTATCAAATAGCATTGTGAGGCTGAACAACAGGACCAATTGACTATACATGTGCTTAAAGGGGAACTATCTTATAAATGACCTTTTTCAGTGTTTACCATTGTTTCTTAGCTATGTGGACTTATATTAATAGGATCTATGTCTCTAATTCTCATATTGGCGCATTCTTCCAATTCTCCTCTCACAATATTCACCCTCACTGAACTGAGTCATCTGAAAATGTGCATATCTGTGATGTCAGAGATTTCTCAGCTGCATAATAATGTGGCAGTTGATGTGGCAGTTGGCACCAGGCCACACAGTGGTTGGAGCCCAGCCTCAAAACGGCTTAAGATCTTGAGGTAGAAAAATGCAGTTTTTGAGTACTTGATTAGAAATCCAAAACAATGAATTTCTTTTTTGAAAAAAAAACCTTGAGGTTGAGAAACGCTGGTATATGGTGTGGCTCTTTGTGGTACCACAGTAATTTGTGTGGCTCTTAGTCTCTGACTGGTTGGCCACCCCTGTTATATGTACTTAAGGCATTATTTGAATTAACTATTATAACAGATATTTGCAGTTTCAGTGATGATCTAACAGTCTGGTTGTCTCTTATTCTGTAATTGTATGGATTTAAACACATTAATATCCTGTTCCACAGAGGCATATTAGTTCCATTTAGCTTATTGCTCCTTGGTTCAATGCTCACACCCCTTGAATGTGGTGTTACAGTTGTCTCGTGGGGGGTAGGTTTCCTGTGGTTACCCAACTGTCTTCAAGACTCTCCTTGAATGTGTCACAAACAGTTTAGCATAATGGGGGCTTTTATGACCTGCCCCTGTGTCACCAACTGTCTCCCAAAATGAACCTTTTCAGCAGCTGAAAACCACTCTGCTTCTACACAAGGCTTTTGCATATAGTTCCTATACACAGACATATTTGTTATTAAATGCACAATTTCCAGTCAATGTTACCACACTATCATTTATGTATGCATAGCACATGTGGCTAATGGATGCCATTTTGTTTCCTGTTTTGTATAGGTAAATAATCTACTGACCGATGCTAAATGCTGACAGTTACTAACTGTAACCTGACTATCAACACACTGTTATCTGTATCGACTCTACTAACTGTTGCTACTGACTGCTGGCTAAGTGCTACTACTACTGGCTAAATGCTACTACTGCTGGCTAAGTGCTACTACAACTGGCTAAGTGCTACTACTACTGGTTAAATGCTACTACTGCCGGCTAAGTGCTACTACAACTGGCTAAGTGCCACTACTACTGACAGCTGCTAAATGCTACTGACTGTATGCTGCTAACTAATGACTAATGCTACCAGCTACTAGCTGTCTAAATTGACCATCTGTTGGCTGTTTGTCAATGACAGTGGAGTATTCGAGCGTTTGGATCGGATATCCTAAATAAATAACGTTCAAGCAAGAGTCTGAATTGTTTCCTTTGGTCCGGTATAAAACAGTTGATCGCCTGCACCCTTCCAATGGGGAGGTCTAGTTGACACATTGACGGTGACTGCTAGATAATTGGACAATGTTCTTAACCTCTTAAGCCCAAGCCATTATTTAGAAAAAATAAAGGGAAGATGATTAAACAGAATGTTTTGTAGATACAGTACTGAATTCTGCCATCCGGACACATGCAATTTGAAATATTATTAGAGAATATAGAATATCAGGTCTATAAATTACCTTTATTATAGCCAACTCACATATCTATGGATCGGGCAAAATCTTCTCTTTCCAATGGCAGAGTTCAATTTGGATGTAGCTCTTTTACCAGGCATGCAGCAAGAACCGTGAATGAAATCTACTGTAAATACAGTTACTTTTTTATTATGGAAACTGGTCCGCCATTTTTTATCGGATTGCAACACGGATTTTTGCTAAACGTTCACAGAAAGGTATTGGGGGGGAGCTATTTTGCTATTTCTTCACTATTTGGGCACTTTTACACGGTTCCTGTGAGTCTATGGAACACCTCTGTAGGTTTTTGTTTTTCAAGAAGGTTCATTGTTTTGTATTTCTATTCGGGTACTCAAAAGCAGCGTTTTTCTACCTCAGGACCTTAGGCCGTTTTGAGGCTGGGCTCCAACCACTGTGTGGCCCGGTGGCAACTGCCACATTGTTATGCAGCTGGGAAATCTCTGACATCACTGATATGCACATTTTGAGATGACTCAGTTCGGTGAGGGTGAATGTTGTGAGGTGAATTGGAAGAATACGCCTTTTTGAGAATTAGAGACATAAGTTTTATTAATATAGGGCCACACGGCCGGGAAACGGTGCTGAATACTGGGAAAGGCCATTTATGAGATAGTACCCCTTTAAATTTAAAATGTTGTACTCTGTTTTTTTTTTTTTTTTTTTTATATAATTTGTTATTTCTGTATTATTATTGTTTCTGTTATCTCCCTGTGAAGTTCTGTGTATTGTTATTGTGGTTATTGTGTTGTCTTGTTTTCATGTAAGTAATAATAATAAAAAAAATTGATAAAAAAAAAACGTTCACAGAAAGGTATATACTAACTGAATTTTTGCCAATAACGTTCAGTTTTGTGGTAGATAATCCCGAAAAATAAGATAAATAAAAAAAGTTCATCCACAAGTCTAATTGGATTGACAGGAGCTGGCTTGAGCTGGGTAGTGTCGTTTTTCGAAATTCCAACACTCATTGAAAGCCCTGTCTGTCCTTCATCATAATGACTATAAACAAAATGGCGGCTCGCATTTATTTCCGTCGATATTCGCTTGTTTATGAATGCATTTCCTAAACTGATATTTCACTAATAACTATTTAACACTTTCACTGCCAGCCAGAAATTCAGAAATGACAGCCCCTGGCCAGGATTTTTGGGCAATTTTGGCGATATCTCATGATCTTAGCGGAGCTATTTCTATATTTTATATTATAACTATGGGGAAATGGTTTGGCTCATTTGACGACGACGAGTTGATGTACACTATGAAAGAAACCGTTTGTTTCTGCATGTCTTCGTTCGTTCACAATTACAAGTTAAAAAAGGTAAATAGAGGGGAAAATCCAGGCGGATTCTCTAGAAAAAAAGTTACAAGCCTTTTTATGCGAGCTGCGCAATTCCTCGTTGCTGCTGCCTGAAACAGACGAGACAATACTGCCTTTATGAAAACCAACATGGGGGGGGGGTGATAATAGTTACCGAACGTGTTATAAAGCAATTTAGACTGGGATGGATGGATGGATGGATGGATGGATGGATGGGTGGATGGATTGATTGATTGATTGATTGATTGATTGATTGATTGATTGATTGATTGATTGATTGATTGATTGATTGACTGACTGACTGACTGACAAACTTGAAATGCAGTAATACTATTATATCGATCAGGTGGGAATATATTGTATTGATCAGGTTAGTAGATATTGTACCGATCAGGTATTACAGATCATGTGCATGAAATAAACTAAAAAAAATACATTTCGACTGTTTCTCATTCATGTACTGTGTATAATCTGCTCCCGTGTTGTAGACACTGTGTTGCTCTGTACCTACCTGTTTTCCAATTTATTCGTCCATACATGATAAACACATTCATAAAGTAATAATATCTTGTATTGATAATATATCAATTAGTTTCACCTGGAAATACTACTACCTTATCAACCACCATGCCTGGCGCTAACGAACAAGTAAGTTATAACTACTGATGTAGGTCCAGAAAACATTATTATAAAATACAGAATACTTTACAATGCAGAAAACTTGAAACTTTGATGAAGTGAAACACATTTTTATTTCAGAATATGTTCAATAAACTGGGTGACTGTCATCAGTACCAACCATTGTTGCTGTGCATTAGACACATATGCTGGTAACATTCACAGTATACAATTATGGTAATTTACCAACACAATACTTTATAAAAAGTGTACACTGGGTGAAAACCAACCATTGTTTCTGTGCATTTAGAAGTATGCTGGTAACATTCACAGTATAGAATTATGGTA
Source organism: Notolepis coatsorum (assembly GCF_963971535.1). NCBI lineage: Eukaryota > Metazoa > Chordata > Actinopteri > Aulopiformes > Paralepididae > Notolepis > Notolepis coatsorum. Next base: position 58,671,489 of record NC_140179.1, on the reverse strand, counting down.
ATTTACCAACACAATACTTTATAAAAAGTGTACACTGGGTGAGAACCAACCATTGTTTCTGTGCATTTAGAAGTATGCTGGTAACATTCACAGTATAGGATTATGGTAATTTACCAACACAATACTTTATAAAAAGTGTACACTGGGTGAGAACCAACCATTGTTTCTGTGCATTTAGAAGTATGCTGGTAACATTCACAGTACAGGCACGTCACATGATCAACTACAGGGCGTATCTTACAGTTGGTCTCTCGCATCGATGACTGCATTGTCCATTGATAAATGGATGAAGCGCCAGATGATCTGTGGACCAAAAAATATCCAATACAGGCTTCCAAAGTATATAAATAAGAGGCCAATGGACTGCATTAGAAAAGCGTGGTACGTTACCTACAGTATATACTTTTATAAACTGGGTGACTGTCAGCAACCATTGGTTCTGTGCAAACGGTAAAAATGAGGGGGGAAAAAGATAAATAAAAAAAAGAAACTATATACACACACAATGCAAATGATGAATGGAGTTGACAAAGCTAGATTACTAACATAACGTCTCATCTGCAAGTGGTCCAAACATGCCTATGCAATATGTACAACAGTGGCCCAAATACATGTGTTCAATGCATTTGTCTTGTACAGAAAACAGTGCAACTACCCATATACTATACTATACTATACTACTCTCAGCTAGCTATACTATCTACCGGAGTGGTACACATGGTTCTGTCTGTATCACACAATGATGGATTATTTAGAAGTACTCTGTACTTCTGTATGCCGGATTATTTAGAAGTAGTCTGTACTTCTGTATGACAACTAATAAAGAAACTATTTAGAAAAATCCTTCTTTGTGTGATACAGAGTGAAGCATTTTTCACGATGCAGGGGGACTTTGCACGATGTGCAAAAATCTCTGGTCTCACTTCTGAGGCCACGCCTACTGCAGACCCGACATTTCCTACACGGTAGCTTTTGCTTGGGGGTGGCTTTGTACGCCACCATGACATGTTTCCCAAAGCCACCCACTAATCTTCTCTGCGGGTCCCCCGGTGGGGCCCTAGGGTCGCGCTGCCTACCACGCCCCACCTGCTCAGCCCCTGCCTCCTCCTCACCCCCACCGCCGCCCTCCTCCTCCTCCTCCTCTGCCACCCCAGGAATTTTCAACTCCTCAGCCCCTGTGTAGGTCCGCCCCACAGCCATGGTGTACCGGAGGAGGTTGTGATAATACCCTCGGGGGTGCCTGGTTCTGTACAAGACAAAAGAGTTGAACATACATATTTGGATCAGATACAGCACAAACCTTTTAGTCCACTTTCCAGTCTTACGTGTACACGGATAGTACGATACATTCTGATCCATCTGGTCAACTCCTTTCATATATTTATTATAACACATGATGGATGACGGCTTGAGCATCTCCACCCTCACTGCTTTGCCCTTCTTCTGTTTCTGCCACACTTTTGCCATTTCCATGGTGTCCTCATGGAAGCTGGTGATCGTCTTCACGATCCTCTTATCCCGCCATGCCACGATCATGACCTGCTTGTTGTTGACAGCAATGCGCTCCCCCACACCGATGTCAGCATTGGTCAGGTTCTTGATGATGGCTGGCTCACCCCAGTGCTTCCTGAGGGTACCACAGACGTCGGTCCTCAACTGTCGGAGCCTGGCGGACATACTAACGGAATTGTAGAAATTGTCCAAGCAGAGCGACGACGTGTCCCCCAGCATCGCGCCATCCCGGCAATATGGCTTGAAGGCGAAGCAATATCCTGTGCGTGATTCGCACAGGAAGTATGACTTGATGCCATACCGGGTTGGCTTGTTGGGGTTGTAGACCCTGAAAGCCAGGCGGCCTCGCCATGCCATCATCCCCTCATCAATGGCGATCTCACGGCCGGGCTGGTACAGTTCCTTGCACCGAACATTCACGTGATCAACCACAGTGCGCACCTTACAGAGTTTGTCTCTCACATCTAGGGATGTGTTGTCTGCGAAGTGGAGGAAGCACCAGATCAACTTGTAACGGTTGCGTGGCATGGTGGCTGAGAAGAACGGTGTGAGGATCGTCGTATCCGTGGTCCAAAACATGTCCAAGCGAGGCTTCCAAAGGACACTGCTTAGGAAGATCAGGCCAAGGAACTGCTTGAGCTCCTTCAATGTGAGGGCCTTCCAAACCAGTGCCCTGCTACTGGTTAGCGTGGGATCCAGCCGGGCAATGGATTGATCAGCGTACAAGTTGGTCTGGGCAACAATGGCGTTGAGAAAGTCGTCTGTGAGGAACAGATCTAGCCATGCTGCAGGCCGGGGAGAATTCAGTGCCGCGGCGTCCTGGCGCAGCCCCGGTTGGGATGTGAAGGGGAGCCTACGAGACACCCAGCCCTCATAGACCAGGCATTCTCCTGGTCCTGATGGCTCGCCGCCGACCTGCTCTTCGCTCCTCGTCGCACCCCGTGACCTGTCAATTATACAAATATACAATTATCATAACACCCCTACTGTAGACAAACATTCATATACCACGTAGTTACAAACTGTGAATGAGTGAGTGTGTGTGGGGTTCAGATGTCAGAGCTGGACGTGGTGTGGGGGTCAGAGGTCAGAGCTGGAAGTGGTGTGCAGAGTGAGGCCAACTTACCACTCTTAGATGTGCGCTTCCGCCCTGCAACGGGTTCCAGAATGTGCTGACTATCATCCGGTTCTAGAATCACATGATGTAATACATTACAATATTGCAATGTATTGTCCTTTTATTTACATGATATATATATATAGCATTATGTGTTATATTATGTACACTCACCTGCAGGAGTAGGTGACGCTCTGTCGTGTGGGCCATCATCACTCTCTGCTCCAGAATCTGAATTGAATTCATTCAGTCAGTCAGTCAGTCAGTCAGTCAGTCAGTCAGTCAGTCAGTCAGTCAGTCAGTCAGTCAGTCAGTCAGTCAGTCTCATAAAACACAATAGTAATACATTTACATACATGAATGCAGTTAGTACATACCCAAATAGGGGGGTGTACCGCCGCCATCACCACCTGACGCTGAATCGGTGTCAGAGCCTGTACTGCAGACAATAATCAGCTTTCTTCGAAATACAGGTAATTGCGAGTATGCCTCAAAACTGGGCATGCCCTCTCACACACTGTGTGTGTGTGTGTGTGTGCGTGTGTGTGTGTGTTATGGACTGTGTGGTTTTGATAATGATTCTAGCAGCTGCATTTCTTATGAGTTGAAGACTTTTCACAGTAGAATGCTAGTGGCACAGCGGAACAACAACACAATCATCAAATTTGCTGATGACACAGTAGTGGTGGGCCTGATCTCTGCCAACGATGAGAGGGCCTACCTGGAAGAGGTAGAGAATCTGTCACAGTGGTGTCAGGAGAACTGCCTCTCCCTGAACGTCAGCAAAACAAAAGAGATGATTGTGGACTTCAGGAGGTCGGGGGTCAAGGACTACAGCCCCCTCAGCATCGACAGGGCACCGGTTGAGAGAGTGAACAGTTTCAAGTACCTCGGAGCCCACATATCCGAGGACTTGACATGGACCACACACATTGACAGTGTTGTGAAGAAGGCACGACAACGCCTCTACTTCCTCAGGCGCCTAAGGAAGTTCCAAGTCAGTCAGAAGATCCTTAGGAACTTCTACTCATGTACAATAGAGAGCATCCTGACTGGCAACATCACCTCCTGGTTTGGGAATAGCACTGCACAAGACCGTAGCAGACTACAAAGAGTGACACGTTCAGCCGAACGCACAATTGGAGGGGGGCTTCCCACCCTCCAGAACATTTACAACAAGCGGTGCAGGGGGAAGGCTAAGAGAATCATCAAGGACTCCAGCCACCCGAACAACTGCCTCTTTGAACTGCTGCGGTCAGGCAAGCGATACCGGAGTCTTAAGGCGAGCACAGAAAGACTCCGAAGAAGCTTATATCCCCAGGCCATCAGGCTGCTAAACGAACAATAAACACTATGCAACAACCATCAAATGCACACAGCACACACACCCACATGCACACACTCACTTAAACAAACAACACACCCAGCAGCACCCACTCTCCACACTTTAGATCACACAAACACACTTTATATTTATTGATAAAGGATTTGCACTACAACTCGTACACCTACTGTAAATTGTACCTAAATTGCACCTCATCCCATTTCTGCCTTGCACTATATAGTATTGTATATTAGTACACTGCATAGTATTGTATATTATATGGTAACTCAGTTACGTCTATTCTGCATCGAACATTGTACATACTGTATGTCTATACTGAACACTGTGACCTCATTTTTTTTACTTCTAATTTACATGCTATACTATGTTATCTTGTATTTGTCTGTGGAGCGTAACAGTAAGAAGCATTTTATATAAAAGTATTCTGTACTTCTGTATGACAACTATTAAAGAAACTAGAATCATTATCAAAACCACACAGTCCATAACACACACACACACACACACACACACACACACACACACACACACACACACACACACAAGCACACACAAGCACACACAAGCACACAAGCACTTCAAAGTGATGCATTTCTATTGATGCACAGCAAGGGCTAGGTGGCATCAAAGTGCATTTATGTCATGACCTTCCTCCATAGACATATGGCTGAGTGAGCACATGTTCAGAAAAGAGCACATGGACAGGCCTTGGTTTAGAACTAATTCCATTAGAATATCAAATACAAAATAACTTGGAATTAGACTGAATCTAATCTCCAAGAATTTTGCTGTTTGAGTTGAATAACAAATGTCCACGATAGTCTAATTCATCGATTTGAACCTGTATGTATATTTATATACATTATACTTTATACACACTATGCACAGTACATTCGTCAAAATGAGCTCTGCACTTACCGTGATCTCGTTGACCAAGGCCTAACTCGTCGTCAGATGAATCCGAGTCTATAATAAATAAATTATAACGTTGGTCGGCGAATTATATACACTATGAAATAAATATGAACAGTAGGCTACATGCGTCAAAATGAGCTATGCCCTTACCGTGATGATACCAAGGCCTAGGTCGTCATCGGAGGACTCCGGGTCTATAATCAATAAATACTGACGTTGGTTGGCGAACTAGCGTTACATATTCACATGGACAGTACAGTATACAATGAATCCATTAGCGTTAGGTAAAGCATTATATCAATATACACGTTTCACACACACAATTACATCAACACGGCCTTACCTGGTGGTTTCCAATCGGCGCTGCAGTCCGATTCATGAACAGTGGAATCACTATCCGATGATTCTGAAGACACGTATGCCCGCACAGCCACCTTCCTCTTCCTCGAACTACGACGGGGAGATCCGCTCCCGGGGCGAGACACGCCGCTGGGCCCAGCGACAGTCTCACAGTGCTGCCCGGTCGGAGCTACCAACGGCCCGGTCGTTGGCGCTGCAACAGGTCCAAACGCCAACTTGGTTTGAACAAACCGATCCTCCGTCGGCCTATCCCCACGTTTCTTCCCTACACTATGTTTCCTCATCCTGAATAATAATCTAAATGTAACAACTAACTGATCAAACTACTATTACTACTACTACAATATACTACCTAGACTACGCACTAATCCCTCACAATAGTACTACTATTTAGCACAACTATGTACTTCTAAAGCACAGCTGATACCTTACAATTACTCTAATACTACTACTAATACTGTATGAACTATCACTATAAGACTATACGCTGATCTCATGAATGTAAATATCTCTCTCAATCTCTCTCAATCTCTCTCAATCTCTCTCTCTCAATCTCTCTCTATCTCTCTCTATCTATCTCTCTCTCTCCAACAAAACCTCATTGATTATGGGAAGGCGTGAGCTCTTATACCTGCGGTCAGGTACACTGACCAATCACAGATCAGCTTCATTGTAGGGCTGCAATATCCATTCTCTTGTGATACAGTGTTAGAAAATAGGGGGACACTGCCACCTAGTGTAATTTGAGAGGAAATGCAGTTTCCGGCTCAAACACAAGTCCCAAAGCTCCGCGGTCAAGTTCAGACTGGGAAAATGGAAAAAAGATGTAAACAAATCAAAGACGCCTTACGGCGTCATTGGCAGAATGAGCATGGCGAGCAATGACGTGTTACGGCGTCCTTGGCGATTAAAGTGTTAACCTATTGGTAAACAAACATATTGCTGAAAATATACACTATGACTGCTGTTTTGACAGGATTAAGGTCTTTACTCTTGGCTACATTTGGGGGAAAAAACCAACATTAATCCATACAGTCTGGAAAGATGGATTTATCCGTCGGGCTTAAGAGGTTAAGACCTACTTTAAAAACAATGATTTGTCCCACTCATACTCTACTCGTCAATGTTTACATCTTCATCTTCCTACATTTCTTACATGCAGAGGGTAATTTTCAATGTTCTATTAAATATAGAGGTGTGAAACCATGGAATGATTTTCTCCATCTGGCAAAAAAACCTTCTTCAAAAACCTACAAAAAAGGTTTGAAGGAACATCTGATTATTATATTGTAACAGTGTATTGTAACTTGTGTATCATAATCACTAATCAGTATATTGTATTTTAACTTACACACTTACACACACACTCACTCACTCACTCACTCACTCACTCACTCACTCACTCACTCACTCACTCACTCACTCACTCACTCACTCACTCACTCACTCACTCACTCACTCACTCACTCACTCACTCACTCACTCACTCACTCACTCACTCACTCACACACACACACACACACACACACACACTCACTCACTCACTCACTCACTCACTCACACACACACACACACACACACACACACACACACACACACACACACACACACACACACACACACACACACACACACACACACACACACACACACACACACACACACACACACACACACACACACACACACACACACACACGTGCATACTTACTTCTTACTCTCACATACTCCAACAAGGTCCTTACATTGATCTTGTTTTGCAACTTGCTATATGTAATATAATTATGTTTATTATTATAGGTGGAGGTTTCTTATAAGCCTTCAGGGCTTTTCTGTCTCTTCCTGCACCGTATATATCTTTTGTACTTTACAGTTGTCATTATTGTGGTGTTTGTTTTTATACTGTGCGAAAAAAAAGAGCAAAAAATAAACAAAACTAGTTGGGAGCAGCACTGTGTTGCGAGAAGGCAAGTTTGAACAGGTGGGTTTTGAGATGGTAATTTGAACAGGTTAGATAGGGTCCAGAGTTCCAGACTTATACTGTTGCAAATATAAGGTGGTAAACGTAGAAGTTAAGTTATAAATGAGTTAATGTTAAAGACGTTGTTGAGGGGGTAGGGGGATAGAGAAGTCAGGGCTTCCACACTGTTCCACGAGAAATAGCCAGTGGTAACTTGAGGCCAGACAGAGTGTTATGGTCTGCGAGTCAGTGGATACAGTTTGTTTTATAGAATTGACTGTGCCCTGGGAGGATTCAGTGGAGGAGGCTTATGGAAGGGAAAAGCTATGATGTGGGGATTTGGCAGCACAAACTGAACAGCGAGGATGGAAAGCTAAGGGTTTGTCTGCTAGAAGTGGGATGCAGTGGGTTTAGAGCACAATCTACTGCATCACTGTTGGGAGAGCTGGGGATTTGTGGGCAGCGTTTACGAAAGACTGTAAAGGAGATGTCGGAAGGCGAGAGGAGAGAGGAGGAGAGGATGGGTGGGAGAGTGAAATGGGCGAGTTTAAGAGCCTGGTCTTGCCAGGGAACAGAGCAGAGATGGAGACAGTTTAAGTGCTGTTTGTTTATCACTTGAAGTCCTAATTATGAATAAAAACCTCTTAACCTCATTAGAAAACATGCAAATCCTCCATTTCTAGACCGAGAGATATGAGTAAGGAAGATGTGTGTGAATTATGAGCGTACGCATGGACGCATGTATCCCTCTATGTGCACCCAGTAATTGATGTCCTGGAAAAAACATAGTTAATTTAGGTTCCTAATTAGTGCTCATCTATCTATGTCACACCCGTATTTTGTATTTGCATAGTGCAGCGGTTCTCAAACTACGGGGTCGCGACCCAAAGTGGGGTCGTGCGTAGGTGACAGTGGGATTGCGCATAAAAAAAATCAGATCGATGCCATAGTGTATTCTAATTGTACACAAATCTAATTGTGGATGTATGTTACGTCCCAATTACTTTTATTTTCTAGTGTTTGTTTGTCTCTTATCTGGATTCATTCCTTCAGACCATTACCAGTAGTCCACCATTTGTCGCTGCCATTCCTGCCCCTCCATTGGTGGACTACCTTTCCAAACCTCACCCGGTTGGTCGATGGGTTTCAAACTCTATTTAATCAAATGCTGTTTTTATAATATTTATTTTTACAAAAAAAAACCTAACCCCCTAACCCTAACCCTAACCTGTCCAGTTCTGCGACTAGGGTGAAAGGTGTGACACTTGTTGTTCACATGCTTAACACTTTGCATGCCACGCCCGAGATTTCTCTGGTTTACCCCCTGCGGGTTGAATGCCCACTCACAAGAATTCTCGTATTTTCTCTTTTTTTTTTTTTTTTTTTTTTTTTTTCGATCTGAAATCATATTTCATCAACCAAGTCTACCGTTGGAAATTCAGCTACCTCAGGCGCTCAGATGTGAAAAAAGCGCCCCCTAGCGTCTCCCAGGTGGTAATTCACCCTTTTGGATTGAACTCAATGAAAATGAATGAGAAAAAAAAAAACGCACTCCACATTTTACTTCTCACTCACGCAGCCGGCATCTACCAGCTTCATGCTGGACTCTCGGAGCCGCAGGGAATTATGTGTTTTACTGTATACACAGTGGATCACTAAAAGGAGCGATTTTTTCGAATGGCGATCAGGAATTGGAATAATCCATTTGGAGACCATAAGGAATCTATGTTACAAGTCTAAGGATAATCAGACCCGTTTTCACGGATATATAAGCTTTTATGTGATTATGTGATATCGCTGTTTGACTGTGCGCGCTGTCAGGAAATAGGAGAATCGATTTTCAGCGCGCGCCACGAGCGTGCATGCGTACACATATACTATCAATAATCTAGCATTTATGTGAAAACGATTCATAAATAGGCCGAACAATGACAACGTTCTAGAATATTCCAGTAAAAGGCGATTATCATGGAAACCTCTTTTTTCTCAGTGAAAACGAGGGTTTTTCTAAATGCTATGAAACGGAAATGAACCGATAAAAAAACAATCCGCAGTAATACACATTGGCCGTATTACGGGGAGGGAAAACTGAAGGGTGGGGATCGAACGTTGTGAACAAGCGACTCCTACAAGTCGGTTGGTGCGCCTGCGCAGTAGAATCAGGAAGTGTCGGGGCAGCGTGAGCCTCCCACGCGTTACTCCTCGACACTGAGAGATCGAGCTGCGCAGGTGAAAAGATGCGACTGCTGTTACCTCAAGTACCGGAGGGGACTTGTGCTATGTATGACTTAGTCCACATTGCAGCCGGCTTGTGGGAGGCAAGAAACAGCGTTCGTGACAGGGGAGGGTTGAATTGGATGATACGAAATTGGGATGGGAGAAAATATAGAAAAATGGGAGAAAAAGTGGATAAAAAAAAAAGAAAAACAATCTGCTTCGACAATGTTGACTGGAAATAGGTCATTGATAATGCAACGGGCAGATTAGACACATAGCCATAATTTAAAACATAGATTAGGCGATATTAACGTTAACATTGAAGTGGCCTTGGGCATTCAAGGGGGTAAAAAGGAATTAAGCTTGGGCAGTCAAAGTGTTAATAGTGATTGTTTTTTAAAAATAAACATGGATTATTGTAATGTGAGTCCAAGATGTGATACTGAGCTACTTTTTTGGCATATACATAAAATCTAGCCAACGCTATCCACACACACACGTGAAAAAAAAGGCTTTTTGACCAGAACTGTGATAAGGGTGACTCGAGGGTTAAGTGAGTTTGATGTGTTTGAAAATAACTGTCCACTCTGTTAGGCATACATATTTATATCAATCAAATTGAATAATTGAAAGTGTTTATGAAGAATTATAGATTCCTAAGGTCATGCTAGCCATTATGCTAACACAGGCAGGCTAAAGGCTAACTTTAGCTCAAAATGTCCACCCTGTTATTGTCCACCCTGTTAGCCTTATTCAACCAACAGGGTGGACACCACCCTAACAGGGTGGACATATAGTAATGTTGACTTATACCAAGATGTGTTGCCATGTATGCAGTGTTTTCCCTATATGCGTTCAACATCAGCATTTCTTTTACATTTCTTTTTTATAACTAGTGCATGTTTTGCACATGGTTGTCTTACACTGATAAGTTAACACATAGCAATGGGATGAAGTGCAACAAATGCAAAGCACACATAGATTAGGCGATATTAACGTTAACATTGAAGTGGCCTTGGGCATTCAAGGGGGTAAAAAGGAATTAAGCTTGGGCAGTCAAAGTGTTAATAGTGATTGTTTTTTAAAAACAAACATGGGTTATTGTAATGTGAGTCCAAGATGTGATACTGAGCTACTTTTTTGGCATATACATAAAATCTAGCCAACGCTATCCACAAACACACGTGAAAAAAAAGGCTTTTTGACCAGAACTGTGATAAGGGTGACTCGAGGGTTAAGTGAGTTTGATGTGTTTGAAAATAACTGTCCACTCTGTTAGGCATACATATTTATATCAATCAAATTGAATAATTGAAAGTGTTTATGAATAATTATAGATTCCTAAGGTCATGCTAGCCATTATGCTAACACAGGCAGGCTAAAGGCTAACTTTAGCTCAAAATGTCCACCCTGTTATTGTCCACCCTGTTAGCCTTATTCAACCAACAGGGTGGACACCACCCTAACAGGGTGGACATATAGTAATGTTGACTTATAACAAGATGTGTTGCCATGTATGCAGTGTTTTCCCTATATGCGTTCAACATCAGCATTTCTTTTACATTTCTTTTTTATAACTAGTGCATGTTTTGCACATGGTTGTCTTACACTGATAAGTTAACACATAGCAATGGGATGAAGTGCAACAAATGCAAAGCACCCATTGGATCCAGGTGCTGCTGCAAAATAAAATCGTGGGGTAAACACTGATATCAATTATTATGTATAGGATATAGGTAGATTACCTAAAGGAAATGCATGCATTTGTTTAGGAATGGATATAGCTCTAAAACACAGTTTGCTATTCACAAAGGAAGCGCAACGGGTGAAATGAGGTGGTAACTGCGTTCCATCAGCATTGCGTTCGGTGCTATTTGCACATATTTAAATGAGGTAATATGGGCGGAACATGTTCCCCTTTCTATGCAAATGAGCCTCGTCAAAAAACACTCCCTATTCACAAAGGCCGGCGCAAATTGCCAGGCGCAGTTAAAGCGACACTCTGTACGCCTTCAGAGATTTGGTGGTAACTAAGCGCATCTATAAAGGGGCATCATTGCCAGCGTCACAGGTGATCATGGCAGCAGTAATTGTTGCCAGACAAAGGCATCGTAATGCCAAGCGTGCCCGTGAAAGAATATTTCGAAGGAGAATGTCACTTTTTGATTTAAGCGAGAGACAGATATCATCCGGAGACACAGGTTGCCAGCTCAAGCTATTCTTGATCTCTACTGGATGAAATCAAGGATGACATTGAGCCATCCACCTAGAGATCCCATGCAATGCCTGGCATTGTCAAACTGCTGTCAACACTCCAGGTTCTTGCGTCTGGCTCCTTCCAGACACCTATTGCAGGTGCCTCTGGACTATCACAACCATCCATCAGCAGGGCTATGTGGGATGTTGTACCAGCCATTTTTTGCAGAGTGGCAAGATACATCAAATGTCCCCAAGACAAGGGCGGCTAAGTGGCGCAGTGGGCAAGGCGCTCGCCACTAACGCAGGAGATGCTGGGTTCGAGCCCAGCTCTCGTGTTGCTACCGGCTTGGCTGGTCGTTCATATTAACACAATTGGCAGTGTTAGGGGTGGGAAAGCCGGTGGGTGGGGATTGGACATTGTGGACAGCGACTCCTACAGGTCGGTTGGTGCGCCTGTACAGCAGAATCAGGAAGTATCGGGGGCAGCGTGAGCCTCCCACGTGTTACTCCTCTCCACTGAGAGATTGCGCTGTTCAGGTGAAAAGATGCAACAGCTGCCTCCTCGTGTAGAAAAATAAGGAGAAAAAGTGGATAAAAAAAAATTATTCCCCAAGACAGATGCGAAATTGAGGAGACAAAGCAGGAGTTTTTTAACGTTGTCGGCTTCCCCAATGTTGTGGGTGCTATTGACTGCACTCGCATTCCAATTGTACCACAAAGTGAAAACGAACATGTTTTTAGAAATAGGAAACAAACATATTCAATCAACACCCAGGTAGTGTGCAAAGCCATTAATATAATAACGAATGTGGTCGTCAAGTTCCCTGGGTCTGTGCACGACAGCTACACTTTTAGGAACAGCAGTCTATCAAATCAAATCAAATAAAATGTATTTGTAAGGCCCGACAACACACGTTAATGTCCCCATGGGCCGGACACGTCTTCTTTAAACAAGTCAAGAAGAAACATAACAATAAGTCAAGAACAAAACAAGAACACCATAAGGTCCAACAAATTTTAAATAAATGCAAAATAAATGAATGAATGTAAGACTATCTATGATACGGAATGATGCAAGACATGGAGATCTCTGGTCCCAATCCCTGGTTACTGGGTAAGAACTTTTGTGCTGTAATATTCATTGCAAAAGTATGGGGGAAAAGTATGTGCTCTTGTATCATAGGTGATGGCGGCTACCAACTCCAGCCATGGCATGATGACTCCTGTGCGTAATCCTGCCAATGTTGGAGAGGCTGTGTACAATCGGGCTCACATCAGAACGCACGGTGTGATCGAGCGCACATTTTGGCATCTTAAAAAGCCGGTTTAGATGTGGATCGTAGCGGTGGGGCAATGCTATATAGTCCCCGCAGAGTGTGATGATTTGATTTTTGATTTGATTTTTATTTAGGCTACTTACAATTTATACAATAGTATAAAAACAAGGGGTACAAGGATAACATGTGAAAGTCTGTCGACTTGTTTCCAACACAAAGTGTGCCACATCATCTGCATCCTACACAACATTGCCATGAGAGCCGGTCTGCCCATGGATGTGGATCTGCATCCCAAGGAGCACGGAGATGAAGACCCCGACCAGGAGCAGGGGTGTAAAGTATGTGAGTAATTGTACTTCGTTACAATACTTAAGTACTGTTTTGGGGGATTTGTACTTTACTCAAGTATTATTAGGTTTGTATACATGTCAGTGAAAAAAAACATAGTTTTTACTCCTTACTGTACATTTAAAATGCAGACCTACACAGTACAAAGTACAAATTTCACAGGTCCAACCATTTTAATTAGTACATTTGTTTATCTGGCCGAACTAACGTTAATGTTATTAATCCTATTTATTTAAAAACAGCCAATGAAATCCCCATCAACGGAAAATTAACCCGCCCATACCCGTGCTGATTGGTCCTTGTGCAAGACTAGAAAGAGGGGATCTTTGATTAAACACCTGCTATCAGAAGAATAGACAGTCAGAAAAAAAGTTTTTACTTTTACTTTTTAGTACTTAAGTACATTCAAAAGTAGAAACTTTTTGACTTTTACTCAAGTGTGTTTTTAGCCAGATACTCTGACTTTTACTTGAGATTTTGAGACGGTACCCATACTTTCACTTAAGTATAATTTCTGGGTACTTTTTACACCCCTGTAGACTGTCAAGTCCAGCACACAGCCCTGTAGTTAGAGAGGCTTTATTGTTTTTGGTGCAAGCCCTCACTGCCCTGTAACCCTTTTACTCCTACGGGCCCATATATGACCATATTCTGAGCTTGACCTTCATGGGTTTGTGATGGATTATTTAGTTAGTGGGTATTTCAAAGTACCTCATATTTGGTAACATTTTTTATCTAACAACTAGGGCTTTCCAATGATATAAAATATGTGTATGATTATCATCATTATTATTATTATTATTATTATTATTATTATTATTATTATTATTATTATTATTATTATTATTATTATTATTATTATTATTATTATTATTATTATTATTATTATTATTATTATTATTATTATTATTATTATTAATAAGAACTTGAAATTGAACTTGTTGAAATTGAACTTGGAAGATAAAAATAAATTTTCAAGCACTTTCCTTACTTGGTATAAAGGAATGCAGACAATCTTGTTGGCAATATAGAACAGCTGACAGATTAGAAATTGCATCTATTGTTCAAAAGTTATGAATGAATTAGTGAGATGAAATATTATTAAAAAAACTGTTTCCAGCAGTAACTGTCTAACTGCATATATAACTGTTTCCACTAGAGGGCGCCCTAGGCGGAGACACTCAGGAGTACTAACAGGTGGCGAGTATAAGTAGCTATGTCTCTTTCCACTTCTTTCTCTTCCCCCTAGTCTCTCAGTGAGAGAAGACCTGTATAGTAACTGCTCTGCCATGTGAATAATAAACCACGCTGATTAAAGGCTCAAGGTAGAAACCATGCCTCTTGACCACATTATTGTCGCCCTATAGCCGAATTCTGTTAACAGGTTATGGGCCCAGATAACGCCGGGGCGAAATAATAAGGGTAGCAAGCTTAGCTGAAGTATAGGCTAGGTTAGCGCCTGGAGCACCACGCGGCTAGACGCTAGGCCAACAAGAAACTAGAAAGAACTCTCCACTGGGCATTACACTCTCTCTCTCTCTCTCTCTCTCTCTCTCTCTCTCTCTCTCTCTCTCTCTCTCTCTCTCTCTCTCTCTCTCTCTCTCTCTCTCTCTTTGTCTCTCTGTCTCTGTCTCTCTGTCTCTGTCTCTCTCTCTCTGTCTCTCTGTCTCTGTCTCTCCATCTCTCTGTCTCTCTCTCTTTCTCTCTGTCTCTCTGTCTCTCTGTCTCTCTCTCTCTCTCTCTCTCTCTCTCTCTCTCTCTCTCTCTCTCTCTCTGTCTCTGTCTCTCCAAGTTTCAAGTTTCTTTATTAGTTGTCATATAGAAGTACAGAATACTTTTATACAAAATGCTTCTTTCTGTTTTGCTCCAGAGACTGTGCTATAGGCATAAATAGATAATAAAATAAGTATAGCAGTATAAAAGTATAAAATAGAAGTCAAGTACGTAGACAAAAATTTTCAGTATATACATATATACAATGCTCTATGTAGAGTAGAAGTAACTGAGTTACCATACAATATACTATACAGTGCAAAGCAGAAGTGGGATGAGGTACAATTTAGGTACAATATAATTTACAGTAAGGTGTAATGAGGTATTAGGTATGAGGGTTGTAGTGCAACCCATCTCTCTGTCTCTCTCTCTTTCTCTCTTTCCCTCTCTCCCCCCCCTCTCTCTCTCTCTCTCTCTCTCTCTCTCTCCATCTCTTTTCTAGCTCTGTCTCCCTCTCTTTTCTAGCTCTGACTCCCTCTCTTGCGCTCCCCATTTCGGACTCTCACTATAGAATTATCTCTCTCTCTCTTTCCTCCCATACTCTCCATTTAAGTTTAGTTTAGACTTGATTTGAACAGGGACAACACACATTAATGGACATTACTGTAAATGTGTGAGACAGTGTTAGCCAAAGCTAATCTTCCACTGTTGTACCTGCACTGTAAGGAAAAAAGCTGCAAGAAAACGGTAAATGTCTGGCATCAATGGTTGCCAAATACTTACTCTCAAATTACAGTAAAATCAAATAAATTTACAGATTACAACCTTTATTTAATGGTTAATATTTTGATAAAAGGTAATTTACTGTATTTTAATGGCATTTACACTTTAAGTAGAAAAACAAAAGTAATCTGTAAAATAATACAGTGAATTTCCCGTGAAAAAACATAAATTTTTTTACACTGTGGGCCTGGTGTTAAAAAGCCGCTAAAAAAGAAAGCATTTTATATATAGCATGCAAACAGTTAAACTCTTAACAGGCACCCATAATACATTAGTAGACGCATAGCTCATGCATTTGCAGACATGTACAAACATAAGCAGACATGTACAGAAAATGAACAAACAATGATAAGACGTATTAGGTACACACGATCATACATGTAGGCAAGCAATCAGACAGGGTTCGGGTTCTGAAGGGCTGTTGTGTTCACATGTGTAATTATTTCTTAACCATGTTTTAGTTTAGTTTACTCAGTTTATTTGATCAGGGACAGTGCATATCAATCAACAGTTATACATTTATAAATGAATACACATAAAAAAAAAAAAAAAAAAAAAAAAAATATGCCAACATTAGCAGGGTTGCTAGTTTTCAGTTGTAGTCCCTGGGCTAGATGTTTAAGCCAGAAAAGAAACAGCTATGAAAACAGTTTATAACATATTCTGTACATTCACGCACTAGGCATTCGTGCATCTATAAAAAACAGTGTACAGGGACAAAGCTATACATGTATAAGCACCGTATAGACAGGCACACATATGGCAGGGACACATATACATAATCATAAATCACATAACCACATAATCACAATCAGAACAGTCAGGCTAGTGGGCAAGCATACGGGAGCTGGGCAGCTGGACTGCGACGTGGCTTGCTAATGGTCACAGACCTGATTTTGTAACAATTTTGAGATTGTGCTTGAATGATCTGTGTGTTTCACGGAGAGAGGGCTGACTGGCTAAATGAGCTTTTCCTTAGTGGACCAGCCAAGTCACCCGGTACAACCGTTCTGGTGCATTTCATCTGTCCATCCTTCCTGTGTCACGCGCGCATGGCAAGTGGACTTACATAAGTGGCGAGCTAGCAGCGTTCTCGTTGCCTACACACGTCTGGTGAATCATCGCAATCAAGGATTTGCAACCAAAGGATTGTGTCTGGGTAGAAACATGAGCCACAGGTGCACTCAGACAAAGCATTATAATGAGTCTTGTCAGTCTACTTGACAATGTCTCACTAGACAGGTCCTGACGCTGACCACTCCGGAGAAAACGGCGAGCGTCAAATCTCCCTGAGTGGGCTCACCGCTGGTACTCGAGGTGGATGCTATACTGTCAGGAGCCGTGTTGTAGTTGAGTCACTAAATCTCGAGTCCAAGTCCGAGTCACCAAAAAAGAGCCTGAGTCCGAGTCGAGTCCCCATTACCCTAGTCCGAGTCTGAGTCATCGAGGTTGAGTCCACTCCACTCTGGCAGTCAAAGAGCTGAAATACAAATAAAAAAAGGTCTACATTATACATAAATGACACAGCGGTCACCATTTCAAAGGGAGTTTATTTACTTTGTGACACAATAGCCAAACAAATGCAAAAAAATTATTAGGGCCTATTACAAATAAAAATGTATAAAAAAATTACTCAAATCCAAGTCCAAGTCCGAGTCATCAGTGCTCAAGTCTAAGTCCGAGTCACGAGTCTTGAAAATCAGTTCAGGACTCGGACTCGACACTGGTCAGGAGAGAGTCGGTCGCACACACTACAGAAGGTTAACCCTTTCACTGCGACAATACAGAAGGTTAACCCTTGCGCTGTCACACGACAAAGGGTTAACCCTTTCACAACCACACTACAGAAGGTTAACCCTTTCACAACCACACTACAGAAGGTTAACCCTTTCAATGCGACAATGCAGACGTGTAACCCTTTCACTGCCACACAACAAAGGGTTAACTCTTTCACTACCACACTACAGAAGGTTAACCCTTTCACTACCACACTACAGACGGGTAACCATTTCACTACCACACACTACAGAAGGTTAACCATTTCACTGCCACACTACCAAAGGGTTAACCCTTTCACTGTGACAATACATAATGTTAACCCTTGCACTGTCACACGACAAATGGTTAACCCTTTCACAATCACACTACATAAGGTTAACCCTTTTACTACCACACTACACTACGGTTAACCGTCTGTAGTGTGGTAGTGAAGGGGTTAAGATTATGTAGTGTGGTAGTGAAAGGGTTAAGGCCAGAGTGCTGATGAATGATTTTATTTCACATTGATATGGAAAGTTCAACCTAGAAAACTGTCTACAACGGTACATAGTCTCCAATTCAACTTGAAATTGTCGTCGTCTTCAAATAACTTGAAACGGGGACACTTCTCATTGCCTGTGTGTGCATCTCTTTGTCCCCACATCAAGGGCATGAACAGATAGGAGGATTGAGAGAGGGGTGGGGGGGTACAGATTAAAAGATAAGGATATTAAACTTGGGATTGAAATAGGTAGATGAAGGTGTTTCAGGATTGCACTGTTTGCATTGTTGAGGAGTCTCTGTGGATTTAGAAGATGTGTCCTTTCAGTACAGCGAGAAAACACTTCTACCAGGGATTTGATTTTGGAGATATTGTTGGAAGGCAGAACGTGTTCGCCTTGTGCTAAGCTAACAGCGGAAGGCCATGGAGGGTGTGAAGAATTCACAACTTATTATAACATTTAAGTGTTGCGCCCCCCCCCCCCCCCCCCCCCCCCCCCCCCCCCCCCCCCCCCCCCCCCCCCCCCATTGACTTCCAGAAATGGATTGACTGAAAGTGTTGGAAAAAAATCACGCTTCTTAACCCTACTAGGTGTAACAATCACACTGAATCTGATTCGATTTTGAGAACTTAACATTTTGATGATGATGTCACAATGGCGGTGGTAGAATTCTAAGATATGACCCCACCGTCATAGCCAACTATCGCCCTGTCTCTCTTCTCTCCTTCCTTTCTAAAACACTTGAACGTGCTGTATCCAACCAACTTACTGCTTATCTCTTACAGAATGACCTCCTAGACCCCAATCAGTCTGGCTTCCGGGACTGGCCACTCCACAGAAACGGCCCTCATTGCGGTCACAGAGGCACTTCACTTAGCAAAAGCGAAAGGCCTCTCCTCTGTCCTGATTCTCCTAGATCTATCTGCAGCCTTCGACACAGTCAACCATCAGATCCTCCTCGCGGCCCTCGCAGGAATGGGAGTGGCTGGATCTGCGCTGACATGGCTGACATCATACCTCAATGACCGCTCCTACCAAGTGTCATGGAGAGGGACTCTGTCGGCCACCCGCCCCCTCCGGACGGGTGTCCCCCAGGGCTCGGTCCTAGGACCCCTTCTCTTCTCCCTCTACACTAAATCACTGGGTAACATTATCACGTCTCATGGCTTCTCATATCATTGTTATGCCGATGATACTCAACTCTTCCTCTCCTTCCCTCCCTCAGATATCCACGTCTCTGAGCGGATCTCGGCCTGTCTGTCCGACATCTCCGCCTGGATGACGACCAACCACCTCAAACTGAACCTAAGCAAAACAGAATTGCTCCACCTGCCGGCCAAATCCTCCCCCCTGACCGACCTCTCCATCACAGTCGAGAATGCAGCTGTGACCGCGTCGCCGACCGCCAAGAACCTTGGTGTAACTGAGGGGTACAATTCCCTGACTGTATTGATAAGTATGGTATCATTAAACCACTACCGCTTTATGTACTTTAACTACTGGCCATACAGTACACGATATCTAAATATGATGAACACTTTCCACAATGAAATCGGTTCCAGTCAAAGGTAATAATCAAATATTTAATATAGCAAAAGGTACATAGAATATTTATCTTACATTTATCATTTGAATGCAAGGTAAGGCAAATGAGTACTCGTAGGCAAATCAACACTGAATGTCCAATCTCTGGTTACGCAGGAAGCAAGTATACAACCTGGCTCTTAGGGAATTACATCTATGGTACACTTAATGATATAGCGGGATATTCTGGAGGGGGTCCTCCCGGTTGTAAGCCGGTAGGGGGGGTAGGAGAGCCGTCGGTAGTAGACCGTCTGGTCAACGATATCTATGGAGACTTCAAGTACAGAAGACAGTGCAATAGACTCTTGATCCGCAGATGAATACACCTTGGTTCTCTTGTAGGCTGTAGCTCCACAATGAAGAAGAAGCTAGGCGACCTCAGTCTCTCTGAGCGCCGACTCAACTTGACTCCTCTCGGGGGTAAATCCAACACTCACAGGCGTCGACGATTATCCGCTCCACAAATCACAGTACCAAAGCAAATATATATTCCAGCCGCATAGGGCTCAGCAGTCGTCGGGTAGGTAATCCAGTGTACATGTCCCTCGGTCCTCGCCTAGATCTCCTCGGATGAAAGCGCCATGTGGTCGGCCCAACCTGGATAAGACTCTAGATAACACGAGGAAGCGTTGGAGATGCTGGTCACTTTAGAACTCTAACCGCACGATGCACCATACACGATAGACTATTATTACTTAATAGAAATACGTCGCACTCGAGGGTACAGTGCCAAACTCTGACAATTCAGTTATTAATTCGCACGAGGTCTCAATGCTATTCTAAGGCCAAACAGGCCATACTTCACCGCACGTCGTATCGTGGGTGAGGCTTCACGTTCTGTTACTAAGTTGGGAAGAAGGGTAAGGGACTAAGGGACTTCTACATTTACTTGCGCCATATTTATATGCACGGTGAACAAATAGTGCCACTCTCATTTCGGTAGCCGTATCCCTGAGCGGAGCCGGGGCTAGTACGGACATGTCTCGTCGGTACCTTTGAACTTGACGCCAGGGGCTGGTCCCCTGGCGCCTGGTCCTTTGTCCAATAAGAGAATGAACTATTATGGGCTATAGTAGGCTAAAGGGATATTCCGTGTATATGTACAAGGAATATACAAGGGATATCAAACGATATACAAATACTATTCAATATATATCCATAAATAAATATATATATTCGGTTTAATCTGATCCTTCGTAACACTTGGTGTTGTCCTCGACGACCAGTTGAACTTCTCTGCTCACATCGCAGCGACAACCAGAACCTGCAGATTCCTCCTGAGCAACGTCAGAAGGATACGCCCCTTCCTGACAAAAGAAGCCACCCAACTCCTCGTCCAATCAACAGTCATCTCCCGCCTCGACTACTGCAACGCACTGCTAGCTGGCCTCCCGGCCACTGCCACCAAGCCTCTTCAACTCATTCAAAATGCAGCGGCCCGCCTGATCTCAAACCTACCGAAGTCGGCCCATGTCACCCCACTTCTTAGGGACCTGCACTGGCTCCCCATTGCTGCACGTATCCGCTTCAAGGCCCTCGACCTAGCATACCGTGCGGCAAAGGGAACCGCTCCCGCCTACCTCCGGTCAATGGTCTCTAACTACACACCCTCAAGACCCCTACGCTCTGCATCTTCTGGCCGCCTCAGATCTACTCCTATCCAAGCTCCCGGAGGGTCATCAAAGAGAAGCCGCCTATTCTCAGTCCTTGCCCCACAATGGTGGAATGAACTACCCATCCCAGTTAGGACAGCCGAATCCCGTCCAATCTTTCGCCGTCGACTAAAGACTCACTTCTTCAACCATTATCTGAAATGATAAAAAAATAAAAAAAAAATCTAACCCCGACTAACCTTAATGTCATGCACTTGTCCTAATAAACTAACCTACACTGTAACACGCAACACTTTGATGAACATTGTTACTCAGCTGATAGAGTTATACCCTTCTTGCTGTCTTGTCGCACAGAACTTGTAAGTCGCTTTGGATAAAAGCGTCAGCTAAATGACTAAATGTAAATGTAAATGTAAAGATAGGAATCTAAGTGCGGATGCCTGTGTACTATGCCTTTTACAATACTCTGTGATCACCCATGATTCTCCCTCTCTCCTACTCTATCTCTCTCTTACTTTCTCTGTAGAAAAAACCTCTAGAGAGTTCATCTGCAGTTCTTCACACGGCAACCTGCCCCCCTCATCTCCCCTCCCATTTCCTCCTCTCTTCCCCTCCCCCTCCCCTTTCCTCCTCTCCTCTCCTCTCCTCCCCCTCCCCTTTCATCCCCTCCTCTCCCCTCCCATTTCCTCCTCTCCTCTCCCCTTTCCTCCTCTCCTCTCCTCCCCCTCCCCTCCTCTCCATTCTCATCTCCTCTGCCCTCTCCTCTTCTCTCTCCTCTCCCTTCTCCTCACCTCACCTCTCCTCCTCTCTTCTCCTCTCCCTTCTTCTCTCATCGCTCTCATCTTCGTAATATCGCAAATATTCGCCCCATTTTAACTCTGGCTGATGCTGAAACCCTGATTCATGCTTTTGTCTCATCACGTCTGGACTACTGTAATGCACTTTTTTCAGGCCTACCTAATTCAAGCATAAAAAATCTTCAACTTGTGCAAAATGCGCCTGCACGGATACTAACTAGAACTAGAAAATTTGATCACATCACACCAGTTTTGTCCACCCTACACTGGCTTCCTATTCAAGCCCGATCTGACTTTAAAGTGCTACTCCTCACCTACGAAATTTTAAATGGGCTTGCACCACTCTATCTATCCGATCTCATCTCCCGATACTCGCCCGCTCGTGCTCTGCGCTCACAGAATGCAGGGCTTCTATCGATTCCTAGGGTTAAAAAGAAATCCGCCGGCCACAGAGCCTTTGTCTACCGCGCTCCCTACCTATGGAACAAATTACCTGCCGTCGTCAGGGGCGCCTGCTCTGTCGAAGCTTTTAAATCCCTGCTTAAGACCCATCTTTTCTCTCTCTCCTTCAACCTACCCTGATCTCACCTGGTCGGGGACTGACCTTTAGATTAATCTGTCTAGTTTAGTTAGGATGTCTATTTTCTCCCATGTCTGCTTTTCTGCAGACATGGGAGAACCTTTTGGCCTCTGTCTCGGCCGGTCCCGTGGAATGGCTTCGTGTCGCCTTCTGTCTGGCCTGCAGTGCTGAACCTTCTGAGTGGCTCCTCCTGCCCCCACGGGGCGTGCGGCCCTGGGCTGTTGTCTCGTATCTCACCCTGTGTCCATACGCTTGCAGTGGTTCTATCTATTGCTCTATTTCAAAATGTTCTTGTATACTGTGGTTCTGCTATCGCCATGTGTGCATGTGCTCACTGCATGTATCTGTTGCTCCATCTCCGCCCACTACAAACATGGGAACTCTCTAACCCCCCCCCCCCATCTCTCTGAGTGCTTGCCTCGTAGTGCTGACCAAGGTGATGGATGTCTCTGGGTCTTGGCCAAGATTGCAGTGACTGCTCTACGTGCACCACCGAGGCCATGGATCAGCTCCTTACCGTCTTCTGTCCGTGGTCTGTCAACATGGTTTGTGGTCTGTCAACGTGGTTTCATTGCTGGGTTAAGTACTTCTATTCTATTCACATAATATGCTTACTTCATATATCTATTCTATTCACATATATGCTTACCACTTGTATCTATTGCTATGTCCGCCCACTACAATCACGCAAGCTGTCTAACGCCTGTCCCGTCTCCCTGTCTCCCTGTGAGTTGCTGTCCCGGAGTGATGACCGGAGTGTCGGACGTCCCGTGATGAAGACCGGGAGGATGCGACCCTCTCTGCGTGCCCTCCTGTCTCCCTGTCTCCAGCTGTCTCGTTGTGATGACTGGAGTGCTGGATGTCCCGCGATGATGACGGGGAGGTTGCGACCCTCTCTGCGCCGCCCCCTATCTCCCTGTCTCCGGCTGTCTCGGAGCGATGACCGGAGTGTTGAACGTCCCGTGATTAAGACGGGGAGGACGCGACCCTCTTTGCGCCGCCCCTGTGCCTTAAATAGATCCGCTATCAGCTCTATCTTTAATCTTTCAAAATGTTCAGTTGCTATCGCTATCAGCTCTATCTTTAATTTTTCAAAATGTTCAGTTGCTATTGCATGCACTCATCTGTGTTTCACTACACACATGAGTGCATGCTTACCAACTGTCCGTCTGCAACACTACTATCACCGACATCTAAGAAGGGAGATCCCCCCTTGAATGGCCCTTCTAAGGTTTCTCTCCTCCACACTGCCTGTGGTGCATTTTTTCCTATTAGGTTTTAGTGAGTTTTTCCTTACCTTCGCGTGGGGTATGTCTGGGAGTGTTTGCATTAATTCATTTATTTTGCATTTATTTTAAATTTGTTGGACCTTATGGTGTTCCTGTTTTGCTCTTGACTTATTGTTTTGTTTCTTCTTGACTTGTTTAAAGAAGACGTGTGCGGCCCATGGGGACATTAACGTGTGTTTTTGGGCCTTACAAATACATTTGATTTGATCTCCTATCCTCCCCTCTCCCATCCTTTCCTCCCCTCCAATCCATGTCCCTCCTCTCTTCTCCTCTCCCATCCTCTCCCTTCTCCTCTCCTCTCCTCTCTTCTCCTCACCTCTCCTCTCCCTTCTCATCACCTATCCTCCCCTCCCCTCCTCTCCTCACTGCTCCTTACATCTCCTCCCCTTCCCTCCCCTCCTCTCCCTTCTCATCACCTCTCCTCCCCTTCCCTCCTCTCCCTTCTCATCACCTCTCCTTCCCTCCTCTCCTCACTGCTCCTCTCCTCACCTCTCCTTCCCTTCCCTCCTCTCCTCTCCTCTCCTCTCCTCTCCTCTCCTCTCCTCTCCTCTCCTCTCCTCTCCTCTCCTCTCCTCTCCTCTCCTCTCCTCACCTATCCTCCCCTTCCCTCGTCTTATCTCCTCTCCTCTCCCCTTCCCTCCTCTCCTCTCCCTTCTCATCACCTCTCCTCCCCTTCCCTCCTCTCCCTTCTCATCACCTCTCCTCCCCTTCCCTCCTCTCCCTTCTCATCACCTCTCCTTCCCTCCTCTCCTCACTGCTCCTCTCCTCACCTCTCCTTCCCTTCCCTCCTCTCCTCACCTATCCTCCCCTTCCCTCCTCTTATCTCCTCTCCTCTCCCCTTCCCTCCTCCTCTCCTCTCCCTTCTCCTCATCTGGTAATTACAACTACATCGTTTTTCAAACAAAGAGTGAATCATAACTATTTCAACAAGAGTCCATATCTAATTGCGCAGCTTCTTGTGCTTTTAAGTGTGGGCTGCCGGTGCATATGTCTGCCCACACGGGGAACGCAGGGCCGTGGGTGATGGTGTGCAGCGTGTGGGTGTGGGATTGCAGATGTCGTTCTGTGGGTTCACACAGGTGTGTCGCGTGGGCGGCGTGAAATCCAAAGTGACTTCTGATAGTGCCCACGTTTCACCGACCTTCATTTCAATTATTTATTTTCCTCTAATCTATTGGTATTCATTTTATTTCAGCTGGCTGGGCGCCTCTA